>NW_010235441.1:4660-5198 GCF_000690775.1 Eurypyga helias
GGGGGGTGCCCCCGCCTGCGCTGCTGTCTGGGTGCGTATGTACGTGTGTGTCACAGGCGTGTTTGTGCGTGTGGGGTGTTCCTGCCTGCGCTGCTGTCTGGGTGCATACGTACACGTGTGTCACAGGCGTGTTTGTGTGTGTGCCTACTAATACCCACTCACAGCTTTGTGCCTGCCTGGACCCGGGGCCACGGCGCTGTAGCCGCCTCCCCCCATCAAGCCACCAGGTCTGAGAACTGTGAAGGGTGGCACACACACGTCAGGGGCAGCCACCATGCTCCTCAGAAACGGGTGGCATTCCAACGCTGTACCCTCACCAACGTGTTTACATCGTGACAACGTGCCTTTGTAGCATAATTTACAGAAAAGGCCACGAACCCACACATGTTTCAAAACGAAACCGGAGGTAGTTTGGCTCCGGTGCTGAAGGCTGCATGTGCCCAGCACCACCTGACAGCCAAGCAGTGCCCCTGGGACTCGTGTCTGCAGTGCACGTTATGCCACTGCACCAGGACTGTCCACACGCTGCCGCCATGTC
>NW_010235442.1:0-1428 GCF_000690775.1 Eurypyga helias
AAGAGCCAAGAACTTAATGTGCTGATAAGCCACCAAAACATCTCTATAACAAATACTTATCACAAAATCTGTTTTAACACACAGTAATCAGATCTGTTCTTATCTCAACCCTTCGAACCCCATGTTGGGTGCCCAAAAGGACTGTTGTGTTTTAACTCCAGCTAGCAAAATACCACAAAGCCTCTCTCACAAAGCCACCTCCCCTCTTCCAGTGAAGGGGAAGAATCAGAGGAAAAAGACAATGAAGCTTGTAAAATTGAGATAAGAAGTATTTACTAATTGAATCTAAATGAATGCATACAAATACTACTAATCATAAGTAATTGAATAGTAGGAAATACAACTTATGATGCAATATGATACAGTTATGATAGAGTTGCTCGCCACCCACTGACCAATGCACAAGCAGGTGCTGAGAAGTGAGAGTCAGAGACATAGAGCCTCAGCCCCAGAAGATTCTGAATGAACCCTGTCAGTGATAGCACAAGTGAGAAAACTAAACAAACCCACCAACTCCCTCACGAATGAGCCATCACAGGAGTTAGCAAAGCAGCTAATGCAGGAGTCAGGGAGAGTGTTACCAAGCGTACAGAAGTAAAAAAGCAAGAGTGTAAGAGAGTAATGGATCCCTGACCCCCTCCCTACCTATGCTCCGAACATGACGTACTATGGAATGAAATGCTTCCTTGGTCATTTTGGGGGAATTGTGGGAAACTTTGGCTGGTCCGAGGGATCGGAATGCAAGCTTAACATTGACCTTGAGCAGATAACCATGTACCCTTGAAGAGTCCGGAATGTCCCGAGAAGAGCTGAGTAAACAAGAGCAAGGTACTGCCTCCGCAAGGAGAAGTTTATCGAAGATGTAGCAAAGAAAAGGTCATCCTATCATGAACTGTTGGTCTTTGAGTGAACCAATCATGTATGGACACACATTCTTAAGAAAGATATAAAAAGGGCTTGTATAAACAATAAAGGGCCCTTTTGGCTTTTGTGCACAATTCTTGGTATGTCGTGTCCATCTCAACAGCGACACCTGGTCACCCCGACGTGATCACAGCTATGGGACTCCAAGGGTGGCGGGTAGAGCCACGGAGACGGAGCCCAGCAGAGCAGAGAGCAGCGGGTAGAGCTGCTGGAGCCGGCTTTGGAAGAGACACCTGGATAAGGTGAGCTGCTGGGAACATGGGTACTTCTTTAAGTAAGGAAGAGACTATGATCATTACTATGTGGAAAATGATTTTGCAAAACAGAGGAGTTAAGTTGGAGGAAGTGTTATTGCGAAAAATGCTACTATGGAGTAAAGAACAAGGATATGAGACAACTACCGTAACTTCTTTTAGTGTTTCTGTCTGGAAAGAGTTAGGCGATGAATTGTTTGACTGTGCCACATGGGGGGGCAAAATGCTGCAGAACTTTTAACGACGTGGC
>NW_010235443.1:0-1328 GCF_000690775.1 Eurypyga helias
TTTCGGGTTTGCCCCCCCGCCAGCCCTGCTGTTCAGGCAGGCCCCGGGTAGCACCGCAGCCGCGCCCGGGGGATGGCTCGGTCGCCGCTTTCCTCCCCAGTCGGGGGCTCGGACAGGGTGACCTGGGCATGGGGACTTGGATAGCAAATGCCACCGTGGATTTTCCCCTCCTGCCCTGGGCTCCGTGCCTGGAATCTGGCAATTTAACTGGCTCTTGCACTTTGGGAGCTGGAGGTGGCTTCCCCCCTGCCCCTTCCCGGACTTTAACGAAAGCTGGGAGCCGGTCAGATAAATCAAAACCTTTAATTTTACCCTGCTTTTAACTTTTTCTGCCTGTTACTGTGCTGGATTCGCTGGTGGAGAGAGCGCGCTGTGGGATTTCGCCGTCCTTCTCGCAGCACCTGAGCAGCGATCGCGCTCCTAACGCCGGCTCCAGGACCCGCCGCTTCTCTGCCCTCGAGCAAAAAAGCTTTTTAACGCGGGCGGTTAATGACAAAAGCGCTTGGTCGTTACGTTTCCGAGGGGAACGCACACAGGGCAGAAGCAATACGGTTATTTTTAGGGACAGGAAAAATGAAACGACCGAAGAGACTTTTCACGTTTAGTAAAAGCAACAACGGCTTGAGGCAGGCGTCCGGCAGCGAGGACGCCCCGGGGTCTAGCGATGGTCGAGAAAACCGTTTTAAAAACGAAATACCTTCCAGGCACTATGAGGCGTGGGCTGTTTCGGAGGCCAAAGCTCTGAATGCGGCGGGGCTGCCCTGCCCTCTCCCTCGGAGCTTTGGCCCGACCTACCTGCCCTGGGCGGACAGGTTCCCCGCGGACGCGGAGCAGCGCGGGGCTGAGAAGCCGGACACGGCCACAGGGATTTCGAGGGGTTTGCAGCTTGTCTGTCCGCACGATGTTTTCCAGAGGAGATAAAAGGTCTGACTTCTGGGATACTTCCTGCTGGCCGTGCAAATCCGATCCGTCTTGCCGTGTCACCCTGCGCGCTTGGCGCTCTCGGGGGACGGGGCAGAGGAACCCTGCTCCGACCCCCCCTCCCCCGGATCCCGGTCTGCCCTTGGCCGCGTAGCGCGGAGAAGGGAAGCGCATCCTGGAGGCGCAGGTCGGGGGGAGCCGTATTTAATGAGACGGTGTTTGGGCTTTATTAGTCTTTAAAGTGATCCGCCCGCCCCCCGCGGAGCTGAGGGATTTAGCGTTCCCAGCCACCGCCCTGCCCAGGGGTGCCGGCTCTCAGCATCCCTGCCGCAGCACCCATCCCGGATCCTCTGGGAGAGCCCCTTCCCCCGGGTTCGGCTTGGCCGAGACGGGTGGGAGGATGAACC
>NW_010235443.1:1942-2912 GCF_000690775.1 Eurypyga helias
TTCCGCGAGCCGGGAAAACGGGCACTGCGCAGCCCGCCCCCACGGGAGCAGGATCAGGCCTTTGAGTCGTTCGTTGCCTCGGAGCAGGGAAATCATCCGTTGTTCGCTTTTGTGGCACTCTGACGGTCGGTTTCTCCGAAGGGTCCCGTTTTTTACATCCTCTCCATAGACCTAAAACTCCGTCTGCTCCCGCGGCTTGCTTTGCAGAGAGAAACGGCTGGGAAGAAATCCGTGCAAAATTAAAATATACGAGAGAGAGGAACTGGCAAATATATGCGCAGGAAAGTGTTTTTATCAGCTTGATGGATATACAATTCACCGAATATAAATTACGATATATTTCAAGTGTGTGTCTAGAAGAAAAGGGTGGAAAGAAACGAAAATATTTGTAAAAGTTCTTCTATATTTTTACTCTTTTTTTTTTCCCCTGGGTAAAATTTTCAAATTTCGGTTACCTTCACAAGCCTCTTCTTAAATTTCAAAGGAAGGTCGCATAAATAAAACCAGATCTGCATTTTTTTCCCCAGTCCTACGTTAATTATCACTCCGTTTGCACCAGTTAACGCAGCCTGTTTTTTCTCGGAGCCCGGCAATACCGTAGAAGAACAACGGGACTGTTCCCGGCCGTGGCTCTGCGTGCTCTGCCGCCCGTCCCCAAGCCCAGACGCCGCCCGCCTTTGCTGTTGGTCAGTTAAGGAACAAAAAAATGCAAGTGTAGTGCACGAAAACCTAAACGCCCTTTTATTTCTCGGATAGGGTTTATTTCTTACAGAAATCGGGGGCATTTGGGTCTGGCTGGTAGCGTTTTCTTACGGTTTTGCACGTTTTTCTCCCCAGCTGTCCTCGGGGGTTACTTTTGGGGTTTAATTGCATCCCATCCTGAAAAGCTGAAAGCTAGAATTAGTGAGAGGAGGCGGCGGGGGACGGGGCCGCGCTGCTCTTGGGAAGGGGGTTCCGTGGGGAGGGATGA
>NW_010235443.1:3001-15378 GCF_000690775.1 Eurypyga helias
CAGGGCGGCCCGAGGGAAGGGGCTGGCCGTATCCTGGTGTCCTGTGGCCCGTCGGGATGCTGGGGCAGAGAGGGACACCGGAGCCCGCAGGGAATGCGGAGAGAGAAAGGAAAACCTGGAAGCTGTCACCGGCTGAAAAATCCGGCCCCGGGTCTCGCTCTGAGGTGTCTCCTGGGCTTGGACCAGCGGCTTGGGATGGACGGGGGTGCCTGGGCCAGGAGGGCAGCGGGTTTCCTTCGCTGCTGGTTTGGTAACCGGGGCAGGGGACCGCAGCCCCTGACTGCATCATTGCTGTGCTGCCTCCTTGCCACCCCAGGGCTGCGTGTCTCCCGGACGATGTAGCTCCAGGGTTACGTGTCCCCGGGGCTGCACATCCCGGAGCAGCACCTGCTGCAGCCGGAGGGACAAGGGAGCACTGGGGGGGTGCTGGAGAAACATCCCTTGAGCCCCTCTTTCAGGCCCTGTCTCTCCAGCTCTCTGACGTGGTGATTTGGGAAAAGATCCCTCGGAAGGCAGTGCAGCCCTTTGGGGTACCTTCACATCAAATATTAGATCCGGAGTCAGAAGTGATCCCTTCCTCCCATTTCTGTTGGTTTTGACTCTGGCCCATGACGGTTTTAATATGCAGCCCTGATCAGAGCTCAAGAGGATATTTCCTCCTCCAGTGTTTCTCTGGGCAAAGAGGCACCAACAGATTTTTTCCATAATGATGAAAACATCTGGCTGTCTCTGAGCTGTCAGGCTCTGTATTGCTTCTTCCCAGATGCCTTCTCCACTCCAACCCTGCGGCCGCCCCAGCACAGCCCCTCTGTGCCCGGGGCACTCTCCTGGGTGATGCACTCCCGACCTCCAGCTCCATCTGAGATACTCGACACTGGGTCTACATGGGGGGACTGAAACCTCCAGGATCCTCACTGCAGCTCCTTGGGCTTGGAAACAGAGCTTTAGGCACAGCCAGACTGCAGAGGTGGAAATCTCTATCCCAAAGTATTTTCTGAGGCTTTTTCCTGTCACTGTGTCCACTGTTGTTTCTCCCACTAAACCCACACGTGTAGTTCAGGATTAGCTGCCCTACGGCAGAGTGCACCCCAGAGAGAAGGGGTACACCCGTGCTTTCAGCCAGGGCCCTGATCTTCACTGCTCGTACTGTCAAAACACGCTTCGGTAAAGATGTGCCCTTGGTTTTGTGTGTATTAAGGCTGGATTATGCAGCCACTTTCAACAAAACTAAAAAGACAGTAAGCCCCCAAAAGAGAAATATGGAAATAGGTAAGTGCTGATTCAGTAAGATCTTAAAGTACTGGTCAAATTTTAAATATCTGAACTACAAGGATCACTCATGCTTGAAGTATCATAACAGAACTGAGGCGCAAACTAGGAACTCTATTACATATTGTGATTTCAAATAAAAAGTCATGAAACTGAACCACTCCTGGAAAGTGAATAAAGGTGCATCCAAGTGGAATGACTGCAAAAATAAATACTTTCTTAGGGCACAAAAAAACACTCTGAAAAGATGCATTTGGCTCCAAGCAGTCAGAGCAGCCTGAGCCTTGTCTAGGGTGACTCTTAGAATTTCATTATTTAAAAAAGAAAGGGGGGATGTCCTATGTTTAAAAATATGACTTTACTTAGTCCCAAGGAAGAATAAACAAAGCGAAGGCAAAAAACCTAAATGCCTCTAGAGAAAAAGAATGTGTTTAACCACAATTCTAAACTATCCTTTTCCTTCTCCCTCCATGCTTTTTAAAAAATGGACAAATAACAGCCAAGCTCAAAACCATTGTGTCGTATTCCAGCCTCTCTAGCTTTGCTCTTGTAGATGCCAAAGTTCATAAAATAACAATAATATTTACAAAATATGAACCTGATCCAGTAGTTCACATTCAGGCAGCACTCTGCGCTTAAGGTGATGAAAGCTGTGGCAAAATGTAGCGGAAAATGACCATGTATCTCCTGTCTTGGGAACTTAAATTTTGTTAGGGATGTGAAAGCCCTGTGAGACTGATCCTTGGCTGCGTTAGTGCTGGAGCTTTAGGTGGTCAGCACGAAGAGGCAATGGACTCGTCACTGCTGGTGTAACTCCATGGTGGAGATCTAATGGAAATAGAGTAGATCCATTTGCTTAGTTGACTTTCTCCCCTGTTCTCATTCCCACCACATTTATTCTGAATGATTTGTTAGCGTTAGCTGGATTAAAGTTCCAGTCGGATAAAAGGTCTTGCAATACAGATTTCTGTTCTACATTTTATTGTGAGTAAATGTTGTTGGCTCTGTGTACTTTTTTATGATAAACTCCAGTAGCCCTGGGGTAAATCTGCATTTTGAAAAAGCCTGTTGTATGAGTGGAGTCACTCTGAGCTGCTTTTTGTATGTAACACATGAGCAAAACTAAGTCGAAAGGGAGACTTTGTGAGCTGCAGTGTCCGCCACTCAGCACTCAGGATGTGACTCTCTGTTGTGTACATTCCCCATCAAGCTTTTGGTTTTGTTTCAGCTTTGCTTTTTTTCCCTAAAGCCTCTGCCTCACAAAGTGCATGGGATGCCCGATGCTTGTGCAACAAGCAGCCATTCAATATTTAGTTTTATCCCTCCTGTTGAGCTCCAATGCCTTGTTCCACATCAAGCTGCAAAACCATAGAGGTGGAGCTTCAGTTCCTCTTTCATTTCAGGGATGTCCAAGTGATTTGAAGGTACATGTGGTTCTGCTTTTGCCTCCCCTATACATGTGGAGGAGATAACCCAGGAGCTTTACCTCTACTGCCTAAAGAATTTAAGGTGCAGAGTTCAAGATTAAAAGCATCCATGGATTTGGGGTACCCCATGGGAGATAGCTGCAGTGCGAGTTAAAAGTATTTTTGATGTTCAAAGATGCTGCAATCTTCCAAGCATGCAGAAAGCACGGAGAAACTGCTGCTTAGCAGGGCGTACAACTTGGCCACATTTAGGGCGATTCTCTGTGGGTGACAGAAATGCCTGTTCCTGATACAGAGGCACAATGTCGAATCTTTTTCTAAATGCTGAGGTGTGCTACAGGGTCTCAAAGCAAAGATCCCCATTTTTTTTGTGATGCATCATTTTCCAGCCTTGCTCTCCCCTGAGGTTTTCCAGAAAGTGGGCAGGTACCATTTTGGCTCTGCTGCTGAGAAGTCCTCAGGAGGTGAATATATTTTTATATAAATATGAAGTATGAGGCAAGTCTCTGTTGGGTGGGAGAGCCTGCTCTGCCCAGCAGCAGCCGTTGGGCTGCTGTCCCTCACTCTGTGTCCGAGTGCCATCTTGCTGGACCTGTAGCCCTGCCTGGGAGTCCCCAGGGCTCGAGGAGGTTTGGGGGAAGGGGGGTACCCAGGCTGTGGGTGCAGATGGTGAGCAGAAGGCTGTTGCTGCTCCTGAGGCTGGGTGTCCTCAGGAGTGCTGAAGAGCACGACTGGAGAGTAACCTGGGCCATGAGGTCAGAAAGAGCCCAAAGCAGAGCAAAATGTCATGCAGCCCCCAAACGGCATGTAACTCCCGTGTCTTTGTCTAACTGGGGGCAGGTTTTATCAGTAGCCATCAAGCAACAGGGATGAGACGCTGTCTCCAGCTGATGAGCTTGGAAAGTTTTTGTGCATGAACAAGTTTTGTGCATGAACAAGTTACCTAAAGTAAGCAACAGACTTACTTTAGGTAAACTGGCCTCCTACTCAGGCAGACCCTTTTTTGGGGGAGAAAATATATCACAGACAGGAGGTGCTAGCATGTGTATCTACCCAGTCCACAGACACCAGGACCATTCTAAAGCTAGAAAAGAGTGGAGGTCCTCACTGGCTTTCTGTTTGTTTACCTTCTGTTTTGTAAAAATTAAATCCATCTAATTACGACTATTCAAGTGAATAGTCCATTTGTACAAACTTGTAGCATCCTACCTACTGCTTTTAACAGGGAATACTATCTCCGTCTGCTTTATATTGGCTCCATCTTTGGAGTGGGTTTACTTACATCGGTCATGGTGGCACGTTTTTCTGATGGGAAGTGCTATCCTTAGGAACAGAAGCCATTACCTCATCAGAAAGGTGTTAGGTGGGCCTAGCTTTTGATCATTTTATTAACTCAGACTTGATGGGACTGCTGTGGGAATTGCATGACCAATGCATCCTGTCAAACCCATCCCTCTCTCCTTTCTGCCATCGAAGTCATGAGATAAGCAATAGTGAGATGTCTGTGTGGTTGATGGAACTAGTGGTTTCTAGTCTAATCCATGTCGGGCTACAGCACAAGTGTCTACCGAGGATCACAGAGTAGTATGTTTTATACAATACGTGCTGGTGAGTAAATTTAGAGTTGACAACTCTCTTCCACAATTGGAGGACTCAAGGACAGTCCTATCAGGTGGCAGCTGGCTGCGGGAGTATTTATAATCCATTTGCTGACTGGAATTAATATGAATCTGTCATCCCTTGTGCCACTTGGGAAACCACGTAACTGAGGGCTGATGATGCCAATAGCTGTTGGTGATCTTTTTTGGCAATAGCTGAACAAGTTGCTCCTAACTGATTTCAGAAAAGAAAGTTGTCGCCAAGATAAAGCACTGTCTGGACCCTCTCTTCTCTGAGCTCTGCAGACCTGGGGAAAAGGGACATTTGACACGGCTCCTAGATTGTAGTCTGCCTGTGGCCAAAGCACAGCTGGCGGGCCCCAGGAGCTGACAGCTGTCTACAGAGCAAAATCAGAGCTTCTTTCCTCTTTCAATGAAGAGCAGCATCTCATGCTCCTGCCCGATTTCAGAGGGTAATGCGCTCTGTTATCTGTTTCCACGTACATGGAACTGGGACTTAGCCTGGTTTAATTAGGCAAAATAACAGCACAGGCAAGTTCTCTAAGAAAGGGAAGTTCTTAGTTTTTCTTATTTGGCTTCTCCAACACACTGCTTTGGATTTAGTGGATTAGAAAGGTTAACTGAACAAAACTAATTAGAGGTGGTCCGAGCAGAAGGGCAAAATGTTAGTGCTGGGTAAGATCCACAGAGAGATGAAGACTGTTTGGAGTTGGGATGCCATAGGAAGGGTTGGTGAACTGGTTTCTATGGAGGGCGCCAGTGATTGGGGCATATTCCCTGTGGCCAGGGTTAGGGGGAGTCGGGTATAGGTACTGCTTCTTGTTTTCTTTTTGAGCTTGTACATAATCTAGGAAATTATAGGACTGTCTGTGCCGGCCCTGCTCCTCTGTCAAAGCACTTTGAGGAGCTGACCTTGGCACTGGTAAGCCCCTCATGCCCATGTGTCTGTATGTGTACGTCTAGGATGCATCTAGATCTGTGTGTGCCTGCTTATCTAAGAGCAATCCCTGTAGCGGATCTTGCTTTGGATACTTAGCAATCCCAGGCTGGCTGGCTGCCATCCGACTTGGCTACTTCTACATCTTCTGGAGAACTGATGCAGTTCATGTGACATCAGGGTCACCCGCAAACACACACTGGCCTACACCTCCTGGATGTTTGTCCAGGACTTCCTTCCAGCTTGGTGGCTGGACAAGCTAATGGTGTTAGTTATCTCTCAATCAAATTGAACCAAAATAGCACAGCTAGCTAACCTTTCCACAAGCTTCGGGTCCATCTCTGCTGCTCTCCTCTGTCTTCTTTACTTCCTTCCTTTTCAGCTTGAAACATCATATTCACTCAGCCTTTCCCTGTCTGTTTACAATGAATGCCCTGCTGCAGTTCCTTATCTCTACTGTTTGATTTTTGTATGTATTAACAATAGTTTTGACTTTTATCAGCAGAAGTCCCCTATAAACAGCGTGCACACACACTGGAGAGGTCTGTAGGCTGTGAACAGCCAAATACCCTCCTGCTCCTGTTCAACAGCCACTGCTGGGCTAGAGCTATTGCTCGCTTGGGAGAAACGAAAACTGTGTCAAGGTTTCCTGACGAATAACATCCCTTGATTTGGCCATGGGGTAACCCTGTGTTAGCATTTGTTATCCAGCATGTCTAGCACTCATCCTCCTCTAATTTTGGCCTCTGTAGATGTGCATAAGGAGGGCTGCCTCAGGATGTGTGGCAGAGCAAGACCTAGCCCAGCGTACTCACGGTGGGTGCTGAGGGATCCCTGATGCGATGTGACAGTAGAAGGCACAGGGCATGCGCTTAGATTACAGCCTGTCTGGCAGGGAGGCAAAACAAGCTGCTATTAATTTCAGAGTGGGTACTAGCCTTTATTTACTATTTGGCAGAAGGCAGTCATGTCTGCAACCGTAGGCAGCAGCAAGCATTTGAGAAGTGGTCAAAAAGCCAACTCAGTGCTCTATTTCCTCCGTGGCTGGGTCTAGGAGCCACACACGCATAATGCAGGGGTATGGGTGTACAGGAATGTAGCCAGGTCGTGTTTGAACGGAGATATTTAAAACTTTAACAACCTTCCCAGAAGGAAAAACGAAAATGAGGGAGAAAGATTCACCATGAAAATATCGAAGCCTTTGAAGCTCAGTCAGGAGACTGTATACTTGTTCCACTTTGCCGGTCACATTAGCTAGTTAGAGTAGATGGAGTGGCTGTCCCGTATTTGAGAGCCGTGTACTTCCGAGGCTGTTGTTATCTCAATAGAGCTACTGTAGTCTCACAGCACAACGCCCCAGCGCTGGGACGCACACCTGTCTGCTGGATGCAGCTGGCGCAGTTGGTCGCTAGAAAACACACAAAGCCCTGACAGACCTGCCATGAACAGGAGGATATGCACGGTGTAGGTGTCGGCTCACCACCTATCAAGAGCCATTGCAAGAAATCCTACAGAATTACTAAAGACGACATAAAGTTTTCCTCTCTGTCATTAGAAGAAAAGCTCGGCTAACATCTTAAACCCTGGAATGGTCGTCAGTAGATCTGGTTCTGCTCCTTGACCTTCTGTAGGCTTGGTCCAGGCTCTCTACAGACAGTCCATTGAGGGGTCTGATTTAGGCTGGTTTTCCCTGGTGCGCTCTGGCAGGTCCAGGGCAGTGCTCCCAGCACCTCTTCCAAACGTAGAACCTTCCTAATTGTACCAGCTCAGCAGGCGCCTCACTGGGGGGTTCCAAATCTGATGCTGCTTCACATGCAAAACGGTGGTAAAACTCTGTCCATCTGCTGTTGGTGGGAAGGTCTTTGGAGCATGACCTGTATGTTTGTGCAGCACTTGCACACTAGCACGGTCCGAACTGGGCTGTAACCTCTTGTAACAGCTTTTATTAAAAAAAAAAAACAAACCAAAAAAAAAGGCAACAAAATACTAATGCAATGTGGTTCTAATGTTATTTTCAGGCTTATTGGCAGATATTTATTTTTTCTTTTAGGCTGGCTTTTATGGTGATCATTTGCTAAAAGGAAAAATGAAGCATAAGTAAAAATTTCAATAAAAACTGTGGACTGCTTTCTGGGCTGCTGGAAAAGAAGCAATGTGATTTGATGATTTTAAAAATTTTCTTCGGGCCTCCTACTTTAGTAGATCTAATAAATGGAAAGAAAACTTGGGACTATTATAGCTGAAAGGAATTCTAAAAAGTAATGAATTTCTCCTTGGTTTTTGCATTTCATTCTGTTTGCAAAGGAGAAGAGACTGCCTCTGTCTTTTCTTCTCCTTAAGGCTCTAACTTCTTTCCTTGGAAATAGTGTTTAGCCCCATATTATCTCCGAGCAATAAAAATCAAGATATTTTTAAACCATTTATAACATACCCTAAGACTCTCCTCCCAAATTTTAGATCCAGAAAGATGAGACCTTTAAGAAAAAAACGTTTATTCAGTGACAGTTTCCTGGAGACTTTCCTGGTGGCATTCCCCATGCCTGTCCTCTGCTTAATCCTCTGACAACCCTTAGCCGTGAGAGCTGGGCTCCCCCCCTGTGCCGATGCTTCCTCCCACCGCTGGCTGTGCAGTTCCTTGCCTGCTCCTGTGTCCCAGAAGGGCACGGCGAGGTTTCAAAGCTCTGTCACCAGTTTGCTGGGACATCTGAAAAAGAAGATCAGAAACCTGGCCTGAAGTTTCCAGGCAGGGTCTTAGATTTCATTTCCTACAATTTTCTGCCCATAGAGCAGGCGGAATTGGGACCAGATAGTTGAAGAGGCAGTCCAGGTCATCAGAAGAGACTTTTTTCTTCTTCCCTCGGTGTCCCCACGGCCCTGTGTATGCAGTGACAGCTGAGCAGGGGCATCACACTCTAGTTCTTCTCAAAGGTTTCAGATGTTGCTTCTAAAACCATCACTGACTGGTGCACAGGGAGAATTGTTCATCCTTCAGGGACAGTCTACACTGTCTTCCCAGACTCCCACATCCCCCTAAAATGGGAGGTTTTGTCCCTGAGACCTCTTAGCTTCTTGCAGTTCACATTTTCCTGTTTGGCTGGCTTTTTTTAAAAGAAAAGTTAATTGCCCATAATTGTGCCTGCTATATCTGAGGAGGATCTTGCATCCTACAGTTTCACATGAAAGTTCCTAGAAGTTTTAAATCAGGCTTCAGATGGGTTTGATGGGGTTAGTTTAGGGCAAATAAAGTAACTGCGGATAATATACAGAATTTACCACTTAGCCTGGGACTGCGTGGAAAGGGATTAAAATCTTTCTAGTTTGATGTATTGCATGCACATAGAGAAAACTGCATTGTAACCCACAGCTTGCTTCACACCAGATCTTTTCAGTATCTGAATTTGATTTCAAGCCCACGCACGTTTCAGAGGAGAACTATATTCTGCTTCCCTAAATCACATGAACTGCTGGAAGTTGGCACAGATTTGTCCCCAAACAGAAACCAGAGAAAAGGCTTCGTTCCAGAAAGTCAGTTGCCAGATGGTCATTTTGAACAGAAGGAAAAGAAGAAAATGTTAAATACTGCTCTGCTTTGGAGAGTGGTTCCATGAAGGCGGCTTAATGCACAGTAATGTCATCGGTTGCTCTTTGCAAAGTAGTGTCAAGAGGTGTGGATGTACATAATTTTTCAATGTGTCTGTTCCCTTAAATGAATGGAAAAGACATGTTTAAAGACCTGGGCTAATTTTTTTCCGATATTGCATCGCCTTATATTCTTCTTCTCTGCATGAAACACATTACCACATTGTACTGCTCGCTGTTGACCAGTCCATGGGTCCTGCTCTTCATCCTGATTTTTTTTTTGAAGTACTTGTTTCTTCCGGTATTTTTCCCAGCATCAAGTTAAGCAGATAGGTCTATAATTGCCTGTTTCCTCTGGTCCCCTGCTTTTGAAGAGAGACGCTACCTCTGCCCTTTGCCCGTCGGCTGGTATCTCACCTGTCCCTCACAAGTCCACTAATGGCTGAGATAACTGGCTTCCCGACTATCCCAGGATAAAATTCCTCGGGGACAGCTGATTAGGAAATATCACTCTTATCTACATACTTCCCAGCTTGTTCTGTCAAAACTGAGCTCCCGCTCTGTCCCTGCTATGAATTGTGGTCACTGTGGATGCTTTAGAAGAGCCAGAAGAGGCGGAGAGCACTGGGGCATCACCCAGGGACATGCGGGCTCCCCGTGCAGCTGCAGGGTGACTCCTTCCTGCGCTTTACGGGATCGCAGAGCCGTGAGATCGCAGTTAGAGGAGCTCAATGAAAAGCCAGCACTATGCAAATGTTGATAAATGAAACCTTATAAGGACAATTAAGCTGTTTTTCCTCTGCGCTTGGAGCTCAGCCTCTTTCCACCTGCCAGGTGGGATATGGGAAGCAGCCGCCGTTTCCCATCCCGGTTTGTTTCAGAGATGTGTGGTGCAAGGTTGCCTTCCAGTGAAAGCAGAAAGGTACTGCAGGGAAGGGAGGAGGAGTGTGGCTGTAGGCTGAACAGGTTTGGGAGCTGCACTCCCAGCTGGAGCCGGGACACGCATGGTTCAGAGCACAGGAGAGACTGCGAAGAAAAAAGACTAGGGAACACAAAACCCTCAAAAACCCAACCCAATAATTTGAGAAAATTTACATAACATTGGTAATCCCGACCATCATCTGTGGCCTGTACAACCCACTGAGTTTAGGACCAGTTTATACTCCTGTCCCACTGCTGCCATGGCTTTGTGGGAAAAGTTGGTCTTGCTGAAAGGAGGCGAAGCTTCACCTTCCCGAGTCAACGCACAACATTGCCTGGTGCAGCCCTTGTCTGGTTAAGATCTCTGTTGGTTTTTTTTTTTAATAGAAATAAGTTTTTATGTGCACTCACGCTGACACAAAGGGGAAAATGCACCCTGCAGTGTGCAGGAGGATGGATGAGCTTTGCCCTGTTTCCCAGATGCATGCCACTCCGCTTTTACTGGAGAATTGAAAGATCTGATGTCTTGGTGATAGGTAATTTTGGTCCATTTGGATTATTTTTCTCATTTAAAAGTGCAACTGGCTTCAGAATTAATGACACAAATGGTCTGAGTGCAAGTTTCCTGAAATTAGTCTTCTTAAATTTTAATTTCTGGCTCTGGAAAGCCAGAAAGGCTCTGGAAATAATCACTTAAAGCTTACTTAAAGTTGCTATCAAGTTTCCACTGTTGGCCATAGGCCTTTTTTTTTTTTTTTGTGGTTCTAAATCAATATTCTTCCTATTTTAAATGCTGGCACCTCCTCTGCTGTTATTCTCAAAGTTATCTGAGACATCTAGAGACTGTCATGAGAAAGCCGAGTTCCTCTCCAGAAGTGAGGAGACCTAACTAAGACCGTCATCAAACAAATTGCAGGCCTGAAGCAAACACCTCCACATGCTCCGTGTCCTCTCCCTGTCCTGGTCGTGTCTGTTATTGCCTAAGCAGTGGGAGGCAAAGAGTGTAAAGGGTTACCTTGATGTTGCTGCTACAGTTTCAGCTCCATCCTTTGCTCTCCCAGATGCTCTAAAACTATGTGGGAGAGAGCATGAAAAATCTGGGACTGGAGAACAATATTTTATAGGTTGTGGGGACATTTTAGACTTTTTCAACTCCTGCTGTTGCCTTTGTGTGGATGATTTACGCTTGTTCCCTTCCCGTTGTGCATGTGGTTGTGCTGGTCCAGGGCAGGTTGGTGGCTGCCACCGGGGCTGTGCTGGGAGCAATGCTGATGGGGAGGTTCAAGCAGAGAATTTAGCATATATTTTGGTTTTAGTGGGCTGAAAAGCAGCTACTTAGCAGGGGCAGTAGGCAGAAAAGGGTCTATACGGGCAGAAGAGTTTAACGATAAAATACCGAATCCTGTGAAATATTCCCAAGTTTGGCTGAACCCCAGCGCTGATGCTGGGGTTTGTCTGGGATGCTAAAGGCCACAACTCTCCATCCCTAATCAAACTCTTCCATCTCTTGTCTCTTTTGCTCCCGGTTGCAGCTGCAGTCCAGGCGTGGACTTCAGGTCCACCTCTCCCTGCTGTGGTCTGCGAAAGGTGTTTTCCTCCCTCTTGCTGCAAGATGGTGCTGCAGAATAGGGAAATGCAGCTCTGGGAGAGCCGGGTCTGGAGCCAGGGTGTGCAGTAGGCATGGCTGGGGAGGACAGGGCCTTTTCCCTGCAAAGCCTGGGCTGGGGGCTGTGAGCGGGTGCAGGAGCTGCTGTGCCTGGCATCCAACCCGCACTCATTCCTCCTGCCCGCAGAAAACCGACTCAGTGGTCATCCCTCCATCTGTGCGGATCTGGGGGTGGAAAACAGGGTGGGGCAATCTCGGTGGAAATTCCCTATCTGCTGTATTGCTGTGCCGTTGTGTGTGTCGCACATGGGAGAAGGGCAGCTTTGGCTCGAGCGTGGTGGGCTGGTGTGTATCTGTGTGACTAAAATCACTGACGTTATCATGCTTTAAATCAAGATGTTCATGTCGTGAGTTCCAGTCCTGCCCCGGAGTGATGTAGGTTTTCGTTATTTCCTTGCAGAAATCCTGGTTCACTTTGCTGGGACCATTTGCAGCCAGAGTTCCTGGCTAATGTGCTCCGGTGAATCTAGTGGCAGCAGTTTATACGTTACTGCCCCCAGTTCCCTGTCTTGTGTTCTTGTGGGGCAGGACGAGCTGCAATTCCAGTTCTCCAGCCCAGCAGCTTGTTTTTTTGCAGTGACCTTTGTCACTGGCTTAAGCTGATGTAACAAACTCTTCTCTGATGGAGATGGAGGTGGGTGTCCCATGATGCCGGTTTGTTTTGCTCCAGGGGTGGTGACCATCAGCAAGCCAAAGCAAAATCCTTTGGGCATCTTAAACTGGTCTGCTGTGGTTGACCAGAGGATGTAGGTCAGAGACCTAAAACCAGCCCATGCACTACCTTTGTTCTGGTTCTTGCCATACCTATACACATTTACTTACACAACTCATCGCATGTTTATTCAGATTCTCAGGAGGAGACTTTATTATGTAAGGAAATGATGCATAGCACTCTGCTTTTGGGTTTTCAATTTTTTTGTAAGACAATTTTCTTTTGTGATTTATCTTAAAATTTATCA
>NW_010235444.1:0-2055 GCF_000690775.1 Eurypyga helias
ACAGGTATCATTCCCTCAGTCTATGGGCCATATCAGGAAAATATCCATTAAAATCCATTGGTCCATGACTTTGTGTGCTATCAGCTGTGGTGCTCTTCAGGTACTAGATGGCTGCTATAAGTTCTCCATGAAGTCTTCTCTTCTCCAGGCCGAACAAACTCAATTCCCTCAGCACGTCCCCATAGCAGAGGTGCTGCATTCCCCGGAGCATCTTTGTGACCTCCTCTGGACTCTCTCCAAGTGGTCAATATTCTCCTTATTTTGAGGGCTCCACATCTGGACGCAGTACTCCAGGTGGGGTCTCACAAGAGCAGAGTAGAAGGAGAGAATCCACTCCCTTGACCTGCTGCCCACACTTCTCTGGATACATCCCAGGATACAGTTGGCTTTCTGGGCTGCCAGCGCCCACACCCGGCTCATGTTCAGCTTTTCGTCTACCAGTACCCCCAAGTCCTTCTCCTCGGAGCTGCTCTCTATCCACTCTCCACCCAGCCTGTACTTGTACTTGGGATTGCCCCGACCCAGGTGCAGGACCTTGCACTTGGCCTTGTTGAACTCCATGAGGAGTCCCACTGTCCCACTTCTCCAGCCCGTCCAGGTCCCTCTGGATGGCATCCCTTCCCTCCAGTGTGTCGACCGCACCACACAGCTTGGTGTTGTCGGCAAACTTACTGAGGGTGCACTCAATGCCATCATCCATGTAACTAACTGACTGGCCTGTAGTTTCCCTGGTCCTCTTTCCTTCCCTATTTAAAGATGGAGGTTATGTTTATTCTTTTCCTGTCAGCGGGAACTTCACCAGACTTTTCAAATATGATGGATAGAGCTTTCACAAACCCATCCACCAGTTCTTTAGGAACCCACAAATGTATTCCATCAGATCCTAGGGAATTGTGCACTTTTAGGTCCCTCAGGTGTTCCTGAACCTGATCCTCACTGACCATGGGTGGCTCTCCATTCTCCCAGTCCTTGCCCTTGTCTTCCATGATTCTGAGGGGATGGCTTGTGTCCTTGAGAGTGAAGACCGAGGCAAAGCAAGAATGGAGTACTTCGGCCTTCTCCATACCTTGGGCAACCAGCTCGCCCATTTCCTTCCACAGAGGGGCCACATTTTCCCTGACCTTCTTTTTATCCCCTATGTACCTATAGAAACCCTTCTTGTTGGCCTTGATGTCCATGGCCAGGTTTTAATACACTCAGGGCTTTGGCTTTCCCAGCCTGATCTCTGACCTCTTGGACAACTCCCCTGTAATCCTCCCAGGCTACCTGTCCTTGCCTCCACCCAATGTAGCCTTCTTTTTTTGCCTCACTTTATCCAGGATCTGCTTGTTCATCCACACAGGACTACGGCCGCTTTTACCCGACTTCCTCTTCATTGGGATGCATCGCTCCTGAGCTTGGAGGAGAAGGTCCTTGAATACTTGCCAGCTTTCTCAGGCACCTCTTCCCTCCAGGGCTTCTTCCCAGGAACCCTCCCAATGGTTTCCCTGAAGAAGCTATAGTCTCCTCTCCTGAAGTCCAGGGTAGTGAGCTTGCTGTGCATCCTCCTTGCCTCCATAAGGACCTCAAACACCACCATTCCATGGTCGCTGCAGCCAAGGCTGCCCTTGAGTTTCACATTCCCCACCAGCCCCTCCCTGTTGGTGAGAACAAGGTCCAGCACAGCACCCCTTCTCATCGCCTCCTCTATCACTTAGACAAGGAAGTTGTCATCAATGTATTCCAGGAACTTCCTGGCTTGCTTGTGCCCTGTCGTGTTGTCCCTCCTACAGATATTGGGATGGTTGAAGTCCACCATGAGGACCAGGTTTTATGAATGTGAGGCTGTTTCTATTTGCTTGTAGAGGGCCTCATCTACTCACTCATCCTGGCCAGGTGGCCTGTAGCAAACCCCTACTACTGTATCCCCTCTTCCTACCCTCCCTTTAATCCTGACTCATAAGCTCTTGGTCAGCTCCTCATCCATTCCCAGGTGGAGTTCCATGCACTCCAGCTGGTCTCTGACATAGACAGCAACCCCCCCCTCCACATCTCCCCTGCCTGTCTTTCCTGAAC
>NW_010235444.1:2111-3085 GCF_000690775.1 Eurypyga helias
GTGACAGCCCCCCATGCTGTGCACCACACCTCCAGCTCCTCTTATTTCCCCGTTCCTTGCCTTCACATAGAGGCATTTCAGACTGGCCCCCGATGAAGCTGGCTTGTGGACTGGAGCATCTAGAATTACCCTGTTTTGCCTGCCAGGTTTTTTCTTAGTGAGCAGTGATTCTTCTGCAGGCTCTGGGCATCTCTTGGTGTCTCTTGGTGTCTCTACTGGTGTCATTACCCCTTGTTCTATCATTACAAGCCCTTGTAAAAAGTCCCTTTTCAGCTTCCTTGTAGGCCCCCTTCAGGTACTGGAAGGCTGCAATAAGATCTCCCCAGAGCTTTGTATTCTCCAGGCTGAACAAGCTCAATTCTCTCAGCCTTTCATCACAGCAGAGGTGTTCCAGCCCTCAGAGCATCTTCGTAGCCTCCTCTGGACTTGCTCCAACCTGTCTATATCCTATATCCTTTCTTATTTAAAACTAGTAACTACTGATGCTATCTGGAGGGGGGAAAAAAACAACCAACCACCACACAAAACATAATGATTAACTCAGTCTAAGCTGGTGACATACTGAAGGGCACTGAGGAACCAAACAAGCAATTTCCAAGAAGCATTTGTACAAGTTTCTATGACCTGAGTCCACACTGCTTGCTGAAAGAATACACAGTGTTCTTCATCAGTAGTTACTAAAAATACTTAGAATATACACAAAAAAAAGTTTTGTTAATAATTATTGGTATTTAAGAGGCATAAGCCACCCAAACCCATTGCACAGAGAAGTCTGCTGCCTCCTGGGGCCCAGGTTAGGGACACCACCAGGAAACTCCCTGGTCTGGTAAAGCCCTCTGACTATTACCCTCTGTTGGTAATGCAGGTGGGCAGTGATGAGCTCGAGGAGAGGGATCCAAAAGCCATCAAAAGAGACTTCAGGGCAATGGGGCAAATGACTGCAGGATCGAGAGCACAGGTAGTGTTCTCCTCCC
>NW_010235445.1:0-11183 GCF_000690775.1 Eurypyga helias
CTTGGGATTGCCCTGACCCAGGTGGGCAATTGGCCTTGTTGAACTTCACGTGGATGGCACAGGACCACCTCTCCAGTCTGTCAAGGTCATCCACGAGGCATGAACCTGACTGACCATGTATCCACTTAAGTGGATAAATAAGTCACCATGGGGAGAAGAATGCCAGCTCCTCTCCCACTTCAGACGAGTTCTGAGGAACTGGAAGCAAGGCAGGCAAAAGGTTGCAGAAGCAATACAGATCTAGTCCTCTAGTTGGAGCACATGAGCCCTCCCTATTAGCTCACACTTCATCTAAAGCACTGCGATTAGATTGTCCCCTATTAAATTACATCTGGTAATGCAAGAGAAATTTTAATACGATAATACAGACTGAAAAAAAATTTACTTCATACAAGAGTGCCATGTAAGAGAAATTCATCTCTTTTTTGTTTTCCTTTCTTCTCAACAACTTTCTCAAGGTATTAATCCACTGTATTTGGAAAGTAAAAGGAACATTTGACAAACACTCAAACAGTTCCTTTCCTGAAGTTCAGTTTCTCCAGTTATCTCTCAGTCTGGAAGATGGCTTTGTGACATTTGATTTAATATAGGGTAACTTATAATATTGTTATTCCCTCATCAATAACAAGTTTAAAACACATTTTTGAAAGCAGCAGAATTTACTACTATACATCTGATATCACTGGTGTCAACTTCAACCATTAGACACTGATTTTATGCTCAATTAGAAACGGCTGAAGACATCAACTCCATAATCCCTTGCTAGCTGGAGTAAGTACTCATTAACTAGCACTTTAGTAATTCATTTTATTGACAGAGTTGGTTTTTTTTTTTTACTGCAAAGAATAGGAATGTACAACTCAAAAGCATGACATCCAGTGAAACTGTTAAGGCCCTGCTCACATTCTACTCATAGCATTAAAAGTTTAGAAGAGGTAAAGTAGAAGGTTAAAAAAAAAAAAGAGTTATTTAGCAAACTAAAAGTACAAAGTTGATACAGTCTATTTTCCTCAGCATTTTAACAATGGAATGCTACCTCTACACCGCTAGCAAGCACACAAGGAGAAATCCATCTGAAGCATTCCAGGGAAAATAAACAACAAAGATTATTCACTTTTCAGATGACTCCTACTCTTTACAGACGACAACGCTTGTGCATAAGAGCACAATATTTGAAATTATTTCATTACACAACAAGCCCCAGAATTGCTACATCCAGACAAGCTGAAAGCACTTCATTCATTGACCAGGAATGAAACCAGCAGCTGTAAATGAGTCATGGTGCTCTGCTACACTAAGGCTTTCTTTATTGCATTGTTTCCCACAGATTCTCTCTAAAAAGAATTATGAAACAAATATGTAAAACTGGAGAGGAGGAGGAAGCTGATGAAATCTGGTTTGTGAGCCACTTCCAAGATGTCAGCTTACATAGGTACAGGATTTTGCTACTGTATGTGTTGGCTTTTTTGTTTGTTTGTTTTAAATAACGTGAAGGGAAAAGCAAAATGTTCTTTAAACTACATCATCTATTTAGTGTCTTAATAGGGCTGTTATCCTGTCAGTCAATCAGAACTTTTAGTAAACAAGGAGTAAAACTGAAGTGTCACATCAAACTGACAACACTCCTGTGAATGCCATCTACTATTAAAGAACACTGTATCTGAATTTCAATATATTCATTTGTCCTTCATGCTTGAATAACATCAGGCAAATCACTCATCTGTAACCACAAAAAGAGGCTTAGAATAACTTCTCAGATATGCCAAAATCAAAATATTAAAAAAAATATATATATTCAGGGATTGTACATCAGACTAGATTTACTACAATTAAAAAAAAGTCATTGCTCATTAAAACACTAATCACTCTTCAAAAAACTGTTTCGCTCAGATTTGTTCAGACCATGATCTCATTTGCAACGCTGTCACAACACTGTGCTTAGACTTACGCGAAGTCTTGTTTTCTCAAAGAGAGAGACACCATTCAAGATACTTCAACAATACCTCGTAATACTCAACTGTAATAATGTTTTCCTGAGGCCTGAAGAGGGCACTGTCACTTTTTAATAGACCCTTAGTGTGCAGCGTCTCTAATTAAACTCGACACATACACACACGTTCTTTTATTTTTAAAATATATATACTTACCTAGAGTCCATGCAAAATAATACTTGGGTCTGGCAGCCATGAGAGACACGTACAGGTAGAAAAACCGTACAGGCCATGATGCTGTAGCTCTGAAGTTATCATCAATGTTGTATTCCACCGGCAAAGTTTTTGTAATGGTCATGTGGAAGAGTAAGGACAGTCCACAGATTAAGAGCTTCTGTGCCACAGCTATCTGAAAAGTTTAAGATGGGAGACTTTGTAAGCTTCATTTTTTGCTTATCTTCTGGACACAAAGACAAGTTATAACCTTCCTTCCCTAAACAGATATGCATACATGTCCATTTTTCAGCAGAACATACTCCCAACTTTAAAATAGTTGGTAACATTTTACAGATGCTCAAGGAATACCGTTATCTTGATAAAGTTGTGAGCACCACTTCTGGCATCCCAATCTGACTACAATCCGCCCCTAAAACCCCTTACAGTAATGGAAACACCTTCTGCAACTCTGTATTTTCTTACTTTATCATCAAATTACTGAAGCAAGTAAGTTGTTAAGACACCATTAACACAAAGCATATAAACCAGCACAACATGAGTACAGTTATTGCAGAGATATCAGAAAGAATGGCGAAGCTTCAGTTCATTCTGGGAGATGGTTGGCATAATGCAGGTGTTCAACTGCTGCCCAACTCGATACACCAATCATCTCTCTTAGACTGCTGCAATACCTACATTCTAAACCAATTAAAACACTGAAATCATTTATTAATTTACAGCCAAAACACCTCAGTTTTCTGTAGCTCAACTAGAGTGATCAAGCTGTAAGGGGCCAAATCATATGCTCACAAACATGGAAAAACATGTTGTCGAGATAGGACCCAGACTCACATTTTCTCAAAACTCAGTTTTGCTGTCACCACCACGCTAAAGAGTAGGTATTTTTAGCATAACATTTCTCAGGTTCTACTAAAAACACACAGAGAGCAATAGTGCAAAACACTGACTGCTTCAAGTAGCCAGTTGGATTGACAGCCCTGGGGCAGTTACCACGTTCTGTGCAAATTCCTAAAGTAACACACTAACCAAGCTCCTACAAAAGAGTAGTTTGAGAGCTACTTCATTTAAATGTGATCTTCAAGCTCTGACTGTAAGTAATCTCAATACTTAACCATCACCATTTCCATTACAACTGTACAAACGCTAAACCTGGCAAGAAAACAATCAATCTAATTGTCTTCCTTCGAAGCATCACAACCAAAAGGTAACCAGAACCCTTTCTCTGTCCATCTGGCTTCCAGTGTACCTGCCCAAAAGTTTAACGACAACAACGTCTTGCTTCAATCAGAATGCAGCTTCACACATCTAGCTCCAAAATAAAGAGTAATTGTGTTCCATGATCCAGAGCAGAGCACCAAGTGCCCAACTGAAAACAGGTTTCTGCGAGGCACGCAGGATCAAAGATTCACCCAGTCACACAGACCTAAGAGGTGGTACAACCTGACAAAATGGTAGACTTGGGAAAGCAGTAAAATGGTAAGGGGAACTTTGGATATTGCATGTATTTCATGTGGCTCATCTCAGAAAATGCTTCGGAAGATCAGAAAACACACCTAATTAAACAAACCATCTGGGTAATTCAGGAGGCAATGACCTATTAAAAGCTAAAGCTGGTGTTTAATTAGTTATTACTACTTGTTTTTTAATAAACTTCATCTTAATATTTTGCTCTATTACAAGACTTAAAAGTAAAGGGCATTACTAAAATGGGCACTTTCTAAAAGCATTCCTTTGTTTTTCTAGCAAATGCATCGCTCTTTGCCAGAGCAGAGGGAAAGATCAGTTGGCTTAACTTCTTCAGGAATTTAAACAGAAATGAATGTTCATAGAGCCAGTTATTAAGACTAATGAATCTTTAACTTTGGTATGCCCTATCTTCTACATGAAAAAGTTAGGTATTTGTAATTATCAAAAGGCATCACCCCCAAGTTCTGAAGACAGTTGCAAGGATTTAATTTCAAGGTCTAAGCTGTAATTTGAAGTCATGTTCAATTTAGGCATGAGAAACAGTATTTACCAGCTGCTAATGTTAACATGCAATTTAAAATACACGCATAAACATATAAAACAGGTGTTGTCCATGCGAAGATCTCTACAGAGTCTCAAAATGTTTTGTCAACTTATGAGTAACATTATCTCGGTTTAAATGCCTGATTTCTGCCATTGCCACTATCTACCAGCTTTTCTATTGGTAAATAAAAACAATTACTCTGCCTTTTCAACACAAAATACGCTTAGTACGCCGTTGAAGGTTTTTAACTAAATCATGGAGGTGAAAGCCCTTCTTTTAAGGAAAAGCATCAGAGTTGCAACAAAATTTATCATAAGAAAAAAACCCAAACTCATACAGGGCTCTGCCATAAATTGTAATTTCAAAAAGATGAAAGTGTTTCAATTTGCAGTTGTAGAAAAAACACTGTAGGAGGAAGGTTTTTTATTTTAAGTATTTAAACAGTGTATTTCTACAATTTTTTAACAGCAACATTTAGATGTAGGCACAAGCATAACTACATCCAGAAGCAGAGCGACCTTTTTTCTTTAATTATGCCACTTCACTCAGTTATAAATCCCAGGATGCCAGTCGAGTGTGCCGATACCACTCGCAGGGATCAGCAGCCGGCCTATCAGTGTCCTGAGCAAACAGTGATGGAGATCATCTCCTGCTCCACACAGAAAGAGTCTCTGAAGGACACTGCAAACACGGCTGCAACACAGAGCAGCAGCCTGCCCTGCCTCCTCACCTTGGCTGCAAAGTTTTGCTCTTTTCCTTCTAGTGAGTCAGATCAGAAAAAATTAGTGAAAACACAGCCTTTGAGGGTTTTACCTTTTTTTGTTTGTTTGTTTTTAATGATAAATTAGCTTTAGACCGGATCAAACGATGTGAATCAGAGCACGCCACAGTGCAACACGTTAGCACTGCTGCAATAAGGCAGAGGACCCAGAACCCACAGCCAGGAACTATCACATTCAGCAAGAGTTTATACGTGCGTTGGCCTAAATAGATTATTAATCTACTGCCTAAGGCTTGTTTATAACACTCTAGTTTTGAATACATTCACACAGAAACAGAAGTCCTTACCTGACACCAAAATAATCCACAGTTCAATTAACCTATAGCAAGGTATTTGGTAAAACATGAATTCACTTTCCATCGCTTAATTAACTACGTTATTGATAGAAGCGTCTCTGCCAGGGCATTAATGGGTAATCATTGGATTGCACGTTCACAAGAGGGTTGCTCAGTTTTCACAAGGATGAAGTAACCAATTTATAAGTTTGATGTTTAATTTCATTCAGGCTTTAAAGTTTTGACATAACACTTGGTTATTGTGGAATAACTCAAAAACTGCAATTCCCCAAAATAACTGTCTGTTAAGGAATTAAAAGAACCTAAGCTGCAGGACAACTGATCTCACATGAAGCAGAACACGAAATATATTTCATAACAAAAAGGTGGAAAGGTTTAGCTCATTTAGCTGTGATGAACAAAACCTGAGCATGCCTGCGTAAAAATACCAAACGTGGCCAGCACTGGGAAGGTGAAAAGGTACTGAAGCTAAAAGACAGTGCCAGGACTAACTCCAGTGTGCACTCATTAGATGGGAATGTAATTAGGTTGAAAGCTAAGATTCTTAATCAGAGAAAGGAGTCCAGGAACAGCTGTCTAATTGAAGCAATAAAGGTAAAACATTCACTGAGCTCAGGAATTTCATAAACATATTGTTGTATGAACATGTATAATACATACAAATATATACCGAGAAGTATCTTTTAACCTTTTATTGGAATGAATCTGTTATTCTTCTCAGTTGATAAATGATCAATAAGGAGCTCGATATAATATGTTAAAGCATATTATTTTGAAGTGGTTAGCACCTCAGGCAAAAATTGCAGGGGATCAAGCAAGATCTTTATAACCTGTAGGAAGAGTCTGCATAATAAGCAAGAAAGCAGGTATCTGCTGGGGGAATCTTGTATTTTAAGGGTAGCCATAATAAAAAGAAACTTACAAAGACAGCTATTAATTTCTGAGAGTTGACACCACTTTGAGCACCAACAACTGATAGCTTGCAAAAAGGCACAATAGGAGGGATATAAGAAATAAGTTTTAACATGTCGACTTGATCCACTTAGCATGCAACGAACACAGCAAAAATACTAAACCAAGTTAACAGCATTCAGTCAACACGCGGTAGAGAGGGGGAGGCTGGCATGAACTACTTGGGTTAAAGAACTATATGTAACAAGAAATGAAACTTATTGTAACTCAGCTGAAGGACTGTTTTTTCATTTACAACGTTAACATTTGCTGATCCCCATTGTGTTCCATTTTTTGCGTCACCTAACAATTTGTTCTTCTTGAAATGACAACATGCGAATCAAGGAACAAATCTGAAGTATTAATATGAAGTAAGTGGTATTTACACTTTCTTCTAGAATAAGAGAGTGAATATTTTAACCAATGCAGCAAATGCATTGACACCGTATCATCCGTATTTCTCCAAAAGCACACAATACTCTCTGGTGTTATAAAACGCAGCCAGATTTCTCTAACACCAGGAGAGATGAAGTATCAACAGCATAGATGGCTTCTCCTTATTTTTAGGACAAAACGAATGCAGCACAAATTGCAAGAAGTTTCAAGCATCTTAAGAGCAATTCATTTTAAGGAAAACTCCTTACCTGAAGGAAGAGTCCATCATAGGTTTACATTTATTTCTACTGACATGTTCGGACTGCGAGCAAGATTATTTGGTAAAAAGCTGGGAAGTCCTACCAGGCAATCAGTAGATGGGTGCCCAGAAGCGCTGATGCTGGCAGACTTGGTTAGTTCCATTTATTTGCAAGTATTTTATTATGCTATTTTTCTGCAGAAATAGGATTTTAGCACATAAGATGTGATGCCTGTACTGAGCCACCACTATGTTTAAAAATGAAAGAAGCATCTGCAACTTTGCCAATAGAAGGCCCAGCACAGACAACAGACTACAAGGTGCCAATCTACGCAAGGAAGTCTCCTTCCTCCCCTCCGGAGTAGTTGCTTTGCAGCACACTTCTAGGAGCTCAGGTACTTTGTCAACTCGTGGAGTGGTTTAAAACGCTATCGTCCTCCAGTCACTAGTTCACATTCCTGTGGTGCAAGTTACTACGACCACACAAGACGGGTAGAATGGAATGTGCATAGGGTCCTCATCCACACTTAACAGGATGGAAGTGGCCGGAGATGACACAACCGATTGGGAAGCACTCCCTGTTAGCCCAGCGGTGGGGATGGTAACCTCCAGAGGGTAGGGTGTGACAAGCAGCTACATGTGGGAATGCCTTCATCTGCTCCAGCAGCAGCTGGTGGGCCACAAGATAAGCAGAAAGCAGGTAACTGGCACTGGAATTAGCAAAAGCCATTTATCTAAAATGCTCTACTCCATGGCAATTCTACTTTTTATGTGTGCTAGTAATTACCTTAGGCACACACAAATTTGAAAGTCTGACACACTGCTATTTAAGAGAATATGAAAAGAGTGCAATGCTAACATTCAATAACCTGAGCATTACACCAATTGTTTATTTTTAAAATCTAAAAAACAAGTTTTGATTTTAATTCAGGCCACACAATCTCTCTTATAAGGTATGATCAACTAGACATTTTCTGTATGTAGTCAGTCTCATTTCCAATAATGGAAAAAAGAAGAAATACGTTGTATGGATGACAAGCCATAGTGTTATGTCTACTACATCTTTTACTACACCTTCAGATCAAAATATGCATCTTTACTACCTCTCCACATGAGTGAAAACAAAAAAAATGAAATTATTTCCATAAGTGTTTTTCAACTTGCTACATATTAATGTTTTTGCTGCAAGAAGACTTTAAAAAACAACAGAATTTGAGAACATTCATGAAACCTTGCTGGAACTTTCAAGTCTCATCAGCTTTCAAATGACAAAGTGTGCACTTCATTCTTCCCAGGTCTCTTTTTAATGCACACTATATGCTTTGATGGAAACATGCATAAACTGTTTTAATTTAAAGACAACTTTTTACCACATAAGCTTGTTCGGAAGCTCCAATTTAATCTGCTCTTATCCACAAGCTCCAGACTGGGAACCATGGCGAAAACCTGCCTTAAGAAAATAAGTATTTAATTTTTTGAACAGGGAACTATACTGTTGATGAATGAACTCCAGATACAGCTCAGAAGTTATGCCTGTAAATGAACAGTGCAAACCAAGCTCTTCATGCAATGGTTACGAAAGCATCGGCACTGCAAGTCATACATCTTACATTTGGAGAAGGATCTGTTTGTTCGTATTTTGTATCTTCCTTCCCATTTGCTTCAGACTGTTGCAGTTGGTATGATCTGCCTTCAATGAAAGTAATATAGTCTTTGTAAGAGCATAACGGGCCTGCCAGGATACCCATGAAATTACAGTTGTAACTTAAATACTCCAGTAGACTTGGCATGCGTCTGTAATTCAAAGACAAGCAACTCGTGAGATGGAATGTGTAGTTCTACAGGATTTCCACAGTAGGAAAAGTCATACTCCATGTTATTGCTTCCTCTAAATGCAGTAAAAACCACACATAGAAAAGCAGTTTGTGTCTTTTGTAGTCACAGCTTAGAACATTCTACACATAGTATTTCTTTCCAATCCATACTGAGTATTTTCAGACAGATCTCCTGAACTCAACTCTCTCCTTGCCCAGCAGGTGTTTGACTGAAGCTGAGACTGCGGAAAGGAAGGAACAGTATTTTCCTACATGTTTTTTCAACTGTTTGTTTTCTTCCCCCCTCCCCTCAATAACTGAATCAGTAAACAAAGGTTTGTTTTAACAGTCAATAACTTCCATTAACGAAAATGCCTCAAGTCAAGACTATTTTTCCCCGGACAGCATACTATTTTCAAGTTCCCCCAGATAACAAAAGGAGAAGTTAAACTCTGAAAAACAGAGTTAAACAAGCATGTTCCTTCACCAGCTACTTTACATGTGTACTAAACATTAATTAGTCTCCCGTCTGATATAGCATAAATTTGCACACACTTGATGGAACTTAGAATATTTTTCTTAAATAAGTATACTTCTAGTGGTATTTTTCCAGGAGAAGAGATATATGAATTAAGCTACATATATAAAAAGCATGGCTCTGTTTTACATGAGTTTGTTAACTCTCTCTCCTGAATGTGAAACGTAGCAATTCCACAGATCTTTAATAAAACACACCAAACACCAGCTTCTCTCCACTCCCAAAACTGGACTCAGAGATGTCTGAAAACCTACCTTACAGCCAAGCACCGCTGTGACGGAGTCAAATCTTCATTCTTCCGAAACATTCCTGGGGAGGAAGATAGGAAAAAAATAAATAAACAAAAACTAAACCCCTGCACGTTAATTAGCAGTTTTCTTCACTCTGTAGAGCAAGCCTCATGCTGCAATGTAACTTCTTATGTCCTCAAGTCATTTCAGAAGTATTATGTCACATAATGTTTTTGCTGGAGCTGGATCAAACAATTCTTACTGTTGACAAAACCAGAAACCCTCATATCCTCAATTATATCGAACACTCTCTAAACCTGAAATCACATGGATTTCAGGAAAGCATTAAGAAGACTTGTAATAAGTGTTGACAAATACAGTTCCCCTACATTGATTAAGATTTTTAAGTCTGCAGGTTTTAAAACCCGTTACTGGAAATTGGACAAGCCCCAAACCCCTTTCAACACTGCAATAACCCAGGGACATTACACTAGTCACTGCACTTTGGATGTACAGTATGAACACAGTCCAAGACAGATTTAAGCAATTCAAAACTTAAGGCAGCCTCAAGAGCACCTTCATGCTGCAAGTAAAGGTTGTAAACAAGGTCTAGTGAAGCAGACACAACAGTACAGGGTGCTCGAGTCTTCTTCCACAAGCACCAACAAGAAGCCCTAACCCTTGCTAGCAGGGGCAGGACAGCAGCAAGACAAACTTCACCTTCTTGCCATACATGGCACTTTCTGAAATGCTGGTGACCTAGCCCTGAAAAATAGGCTTCAAAACCTGTACTCCCACAAAAGGAAAAGTAAAAAATGTTACCTTCAACCCTTACATTTATTATAAAATACATTAATTCAGGGGCACAGAAGAAGCAGAGCTCCTTCTTTCAGCAGTCCTGGTTTATACCAGCCAGCACTGCTTGCCACGACAACTGCTTCAGCTCCTTCTCCAGCCTCTCCACTGGTTCAGACATCAGCGCACACATCCATTCCCTGCTATCATAGAATCACAGAATGGTTAGGGTTGGAAGGGACCTTAAAGACCATCTAGTTCCAACCCCCCTGCCATGGGCAGGGACACCTTCCACTAGACCAGGTTGCTCAAAGCCTCATCCAGCCTGGCCTTGAACACTTCCAGGGATGGGGCATCCACAGCTTCTCTGGGCAACCTGTTCCAGTGCCTCACCACCCTCTCCGGGAAGAATTTCTTCTTGATATCTAATCTAAACCTCCCCACTTTCAATTTAAACCCATTACCCCTTGTCCTGTCGCTACAGGCCCTTGTAAAAAGTCCCCCCGAGCTTCCTTGTAGCCCCTTCAGGTACTGGAAGGCTGCAATAAGGTCTCCCCGGAGCCTTCTCTTCTCCAGGCTGAACAAGCCCAACTCTCTCAGCCTGTCCCCACAGCAGAGGTGCTCCAGCCCTCTGAGCATCTTCGTGGCCTCCTCTGGACTCACTCCAACCCGTCTATATCCTTCTGATGTTGAGGGTTCCACAGCTGGACGCAGCACTCCAGGTGGGGTCTCACCAGAGCAGAGTAGAGGGGCAGAATCCCCTCCCTCGACCTGCTGGCCACACTTCTCTGGATACAGCCCAGGATACGGTTGGCTTTCTGGGCTGCCAGCGCACACTGCCGGTTCATGTTCAGCTTTTCATCTACCGGTAGCCCCCACAAGTGTGTGCTATTCACATTTGCCATTGCAAGCACTAGAATATTTACTTTTATGAGCACAGCTTTGTAAAGGGAATCATAGAATCA
>NW_010235446.1:0-226 GCF_000690775.1 Eurypyga helias
GGACACGTGAACTACAAATCCTAGTAAGCACCGCGGCAAAGGGTCCTGGCGGCGAGGCTCCCCTGCCTTCTGCCCCTGGAGGTACCCGACCGATATGTCCTCCGGGGGGCTCTTGGTGGGCGTTGAGACCCCATGATACGGCGGAATGAGCCAGACTCATCTGTAAATCAGCTAAGCGGCGGCCTCGGCCTCCTGCACCATCTCTTTTGGATCAGGCGGTTGACGG
>NW_010235446.1:330-2330 GCF_000690775.1 Eurypyga helias
GGGGGGAAGAGCACTCAGGTGGCGCGAGGCGCCGTGCAGAGGGGCGATGTGGTGGGGCTATTTCACCAAGTTCAGAAATAGCTCCTGAAGACTAGGAGTGACAACGGGAAAACAAAGACCACAGGGAAATACTAATAAGATAAATGGAAGCAACTAGTTTATCAGAAGGAACATTGGAAAGGTACTCCACAGTTTGCACCAGTTGCTCAAGACTTATTAGCAAACAGTTGGAAAAGAGTAAAAGTGGCAGAACGGGGATTAGATCACAGAGGAATGTGTCTTGGTATCATGAATGGACAGATTTCTTTGAGAGTGGGAGCTGCCCACAGAAATGTTTGATAGATTTTTGCCCAGCAAAAGGTTTTCTGCAATTCCCCTGGAGAAGCTTTTTCATACCATGCTACTCAGACTTTTTTAAAAAGTAGAGGTTTTCTTCTTTGTGTGCAAATCTGATTGCTTTTTTTTTAATGACAACAAAATATAGCTTAAAAATGGTGATTGGGACAAAATGTTTAGGAAGTACAATCAATATAAGGCAGACTAACAAATCACAGTCTCTTGTGGGTGACTCTTACCCACAAAATCTGGAGCCGCAAATTGTTATTCATGATGCTCCTATGAGGTATGGAGTCCTTTTGCAGAGTATACAGAGGTGTCCATACAAGACAGAAAAAAGGATGAAGTTAATAGTTCAGTAAAGCTTTAGGAAAAGTCCAAATACCTGCTGGTTACCTTCCACTCATGACACAAATGTGAGAATTGTTATTGTGAGAGGGTAGTCATTCAGGTCTTTGATTTGCCATTTGTTCCTCTAAGAGTAGCTAATTGCTGGTTCTCTTAAAAAAACTTTGTCTTACTTGTTTTTCTGTTTTGAATGAGTCTCTTAATGATGAATAAACTATCAATTGCTTCTGGATTGTTGTAGATGCATACTGTGATGATGTCTTAGAACCCATGCCTGTTTATGAGCCTGTAAATCTTTTCAGTGCTAGCTAAATCCTGCTTTTCAGTGGCTGACTGCTCCCATAAATGCATTGCATACACATCTGGTATTTATACAACTGGGAAGTGATGATCACAAAACTAATTAAAATATGCAACACAAGCTACCCTTTGTCTAATTACATTTCTCTCACAGAAAATTGTGCCTTTCAAGCAAAAAAAGGTCAAATTCTCATTTACACCAGAAATAATCGTACCTGGAGTAACTCTCAAAACCTCATTATATATAGCACTAATTTACAGTAGGGTAGCAAGACAGAGTTTAGACCTTGAACTCATAGGCAACTATAAATAATCTGACAATTAAAACTTTGTTAAATTTACTTTACCATTGGAACGAAATCTTTAGTTATTTCTTGTGCTTATAGATGTATGTTTCACTTCAGCTATTAAAATAATTCATTATAATAATGCAGAATATCATATTTGCCTTGATAGGAACACCAGTTTCATGTCTTTACAAAAGAAGCCTGTGCACACCCAGGCTCAAGACAAGGAACAAAAGAAGCCTGTGTGAACTCAGACTTGAGATAAGAAAGAATATCGAAACCACGTGATCCCTTGAATACATAAACTACCTGAATATCTGGAATGTCTAATCTACATGATCCCTTGAATATGTTAAACACTGACTCCTGGTGTTTTTCCATAAAAATGGGGGCTCCTCCAGGAGCCTTCCACCTTCCAGGGACGGTGGTCGATGGATGGGACTGTACGGAAAACCACGCTGCCATGAGTCAGTGTTCACAAAGTAGACAGAGGAGTCCTGTAAAAAAATAATAATGAAACTTTATTCGAATAAAGGGAGAGTCTACAGGACATATTCCTGTGGGGTCTCTCAACCTACAGAGGGACGCAGCCCCCTTTTATCCTACTTTTCCCGGCTGCAAGAGACCCTCCTCATTTCCCCATTGGCTGAGGTACTCTGAGTGTACAGACTGCCCCATCCGCCTGAGACTTTCAAGGCAAGACTTTCATTTGACACATTCAAGATATTC
>NW_010235447.1:0-591 GCF_000690775.1 Eurypyga helias
AAGGCCCAACATGGTATTTCGGGCACTGGCATGGCACACGGGATATGTTTCATACATATCCCATACTTATATTTCAACAACCTCCCCCAGTAACAAAGAGGCTTTACCCTCTTGACCTGTTTGATGGCAGGACGTGTCTCACATTCAGGAGTAACCTGAGCAATGGCATCCATGGTCAAGTCCACCCCTCGGTCATGAGCCCATCTGTACGTGGCATCTCTCCCTTCGTGGCCCGAGTGGCCCGAGGTGTCATGGGCCCACCTAGCCATAAACAGCTCACCTTTATGTTGCCAGTCCAGATCTACCTGAGCCACTGCAATCTTAGCAGCTTGATCCACCTGCTGATTGTGTTGATGTTCTTCAGTGGTTTCATTTTTGGTCATGTGGGCATCGACGTGACGCACTTTGACTACCAGGTTGTCCAGACGGGAAGCAATGTCCTGTCATAGCGCAGTAGCCCAGATGGGTTTGCCTTGGTGCTGCCAGTTGCTCTCTTTCCACTGCTGTAGTCACCCCCACAGTGCACTTGCCACCATCCAAGAGTCAGTGTAGAGGTAAAGCACTGGCCATTTCTCTCGTTTAGCAACGTCC
>NW_010235447.1:713-5307 GCF_000690775.1 Eurypyga helias
ATGCGGGAGGACCGCTTAGTAAACAGGGCATATTGCTTCTCATTTTTCATCAATTGATTGTACAAAGAGGCTTCTTCGGCCCATGTCAGCTCCTCCTCTGGTGACATGCCAATACCTTTGCCCTCAGGCCAGTCCATGGTCACTTTTAAGATTCCTTGGTGACTGGGATTTCCTGTGCAGAATCATTGTGTTATCAGAACAACCCACTTACTCCATGTAGGATCAGTGACATGATGTGTAGCAGAGACTCTGCCTTTGCACATCCAGCCCAGCACGGGTAGCCGAGGTGCCGGGAGGAGCTGTGCTTCAGTTCCAACCACTCCTGAGGCAGATTGTGCTCCATTATAAGCTGCCAGTATCTCTTTTTCAGTTGGAGTGTAGCGCACCTCAGATTTTCTGTATCCCCGGCTCCAAAATCCTAGGGGTTGACTTCGGGTCTCCCCTGGATCTTTCTGCCAGAGACTCCAGGTAGGGCCATTCTCCCCGGCTGCGGTGTAGAGCACATTCTTTACCTCTCCTCTCTGAACCAGTCCAAGGGCTACTGCATGCACGATCTTCTGCTTGATCTGTTCAAAGGCTTGTCGCTTCTCAGGGCCCCATCTGAAATTGTTTCTCTTACGAGTTACTTCAGAGAGAGGGCTTACAGTGTGGCTGTAATTTGGAATATGCATCTGCCAGAAACCCATAACTTCTAGGAAAGCTTGTGTTTCCTTTTGACTGACAAAAGACGCAACTTCTCTGCTAGTCACCTGCCACCGGGTCTGGACAAAGTCTGCGCTGCCAAGATCAAAAAAAAAAAAAAAAGCCTTCCGACTAAAAACTGTGCTGCCAACCATAACCATGGAGCAGACCCTCCCACACCTTCTGGTTGACGCCTTATAAAGTGGCTCCCCACTGCCCCAGATGGCTCCCATTGCTGTGAGTACAGTTGTGACAGTGACCATTCAGCTTGATGTATTGTGGAATGAAACAAAATCCCGTAGACTAGCTAGAGGAGGAGCTCATCCCTGCCTGGAACCAGCACACCATGTCTTTTTTTTTTCAGGTTCCTGGAAACATTGCCAGATTCAGCTTCTATCCATAAATCTATCTGTATGAATGGGAACCCACAATCTTTCAGTTTGCCCTTCTCCTGAATTCTTATGTTTCAGGTAAATATGCTGTCTTTTCAGAAATTCTTATGTTTTAGGTAAATATGCTGTCTTTTCAGAACTTAAAATGTAAAGTATGAAACCTATTTTTTGTTTTGTTCTTACTGATTTAATTTTTCTTGCAAAATTGACTGCTTTGAACATGTGAGACATAGGGACTTATTCATCTCCCTAAACATGGATATCACATACTACTATTTATTTAATGTGTTTGGTCTGGCCTCTAGGTGTTTTGTCTAGGAGAACTTGGGCTTTCACAGTTCTGTGTCATACTGTCAGCTCTGTGAAGATATTCTGAATATCCTAAGGGTTTCTAGTATCATGAAGCTTCTGAATTTGGGTGAATAAACCTGATAGAGGGGATTTGGTATGTTTTCATGAATGAAAGTAATACAGTTCAAATATGCAGTTTGAATTCTTGCTTTATGTTTGAAAACAGAATTGGGTTTGAATTACAAAAATGTTTCTTCAACTTTTAATGAAGGATTCTGCTGAAAACATTTGAAGTCAACTGAAAGAGTCCAAAAGTACTTTTACTTTTAATCAAGTCATAAATTGCATTGCCCATATGTCTTTAACAATTACATCCTACTGTCTGTCAACTTTTCAACCTGTATGGAAGTAATTTTTCACTTTTCTTAAGAATGTTAATTCCAATCAGTATTATGTTATTCACCATACATGCAAGATTTCCTGAAGAAATGCAAAAAAAGTAACAGTTGACACTATCTCTGAAAGCCATATTGATTATTAAGAGTGGCAAATACAGGATTATTAAATCTAAAATTAAAAAAAACCCTCTTGAAGTTAAATATAATATTTCACACAGGCATTTAATATAAGCAGAAATGACTTTTTCTTCATGGAATATTAAGTTATTTTTTTCTTCATATTAGCATTTCAATTGTAAGCATTTCCACTAATTTCCTTCTTAATGGAAGTATATATATAGCAGTAGCTTTTAGGGACTGCTTTTTTTTTTTTTTTTTAAGCGAAAGAAACTTTTTACATTAAGAACCTTAATGAAATCCCTGAACAGGAGTGGTGCAAGCAGTAAACCAACCAAATTACTTTTTTTCAATTCAATAAAGATACATTTTTTTATATTAATTCATATTTATGAAATAATCCTTAGCACTTTTTACTGATTGTCACTTTAAGTAGAAAACTGATGCACAATTGTAACAGATTAAATCACCTTTTTTTAGGCTGAGTGCCATAGTTCCTGAAATTGTGTGGCTCAACCAAAAACTTTCTTCATGCAGGGATTTGAATAATTCATGTTTATGTTTTGAAAGGAAAATTAAGTATTGCAAGAAAAGTCAACTATTAAAAAACAAGATCCTAATGGAGGCTAATCATGATATCATGAAGACAAAAGTTATTGCTTTAGTTCCTATAAGCTTACTATGCAGAGCTCCTTGTGTATCACGACCTTCAAAATAAAAACAACAAAAACAACAACAACAACAAAAAAACCCCCACAACCAAGTAGTTATCTTCAAATGATAAAAATAGTGATTATTACACTTAGGACTGAAGCAACAGAGAAATCTATATAGATTCATAGAATGGTGGTATTTTAAGAGGTTAGAAATAGAGATTTGGTGGAGGGAAATTTTGGGAAGGACATTGAAATAATGAAAATATTTCAAATTTATGAACTCAATTATTTGGTACAGAAGAAAACGGCTGATCTTTCTAGAGATTCACACTCATCCCCCTGACTTTTTTTCTTTAAATCTGAGACAAACATGCCTACAGCTTTGGATGAAGGTTGTGTGCTTTCTTCCATCTTATGTGAAATATAAAAAATAAAATAAGCTTTGACCTGTAAGCAACAAATCCAAATACAGGATTATTACTATTACGAATATAAGCTTATGTTTCTTTGAACTAAGTTGTACTAAGTATGTTTCCATTCAATAATCGACTGTGTCAATACTAGGCAGAAAGCCAAGACAGAAATAAAATTAAAATGTTCTCTCTACTAAAAGAGCGTCTGAAACAGTCTTAATGGTGACTATGGTTCATTTGTAACATTTATTCACCTTTCTTTTGAAGAATTAATATAAATATAGGTGCCTCTTGCAGGCATCAGGGAAATAGAGGAGAAGATCTACTCATACTGGCTTAATCCTTGCCTAGATGACTTTGAGGATCAACACTATATGTGGACATAATTGCTAATGAAAATAAGATACTAAGCTAGATCTTTAAAAGGAATAACATAATGCATTTTTCTTAGAAAATACTTATTACACTTTAGTAACCATAAATGGACTCCAGGCTGAGTAGCTTCCATGTAGACAACTTTGAAGATCTTTAACATAATGCAAGACAAATTCCAGTTTGGTTTCCTTGAGCGATAACTCCTCTAAGCATTTGTGGAATGAGAAGGGTATATAGACATTTGGAGTGTAAGGATGTCTCATTTTCTGTAATATCTGGTTAATGATTAGTCAAGAAAAAAACAAAGATATCAAAAGTAGAAACTGAATAAACAGACCCAAACCAACAGCAAAAACAAGACAAACACCAAACTCAAAATGCAGAAACACCTGGATGCACAAATCCTAATGAATAGGAGGCACTAGAGACAATCAAAAGGAACATAAGTCTCAGACCGCTGAGGGCTGGTCTATTAAAGGAACTGCTCAAGCATAACCTTAAAGAGGTTCACTCAGAACTGCAAATGATGAGAAGAGGGAAATGGACTGTCATGGGTCTCTCAAAAGCAAATATGAGTATGCATTTAGCTGGTCTGAAGTTCTTGTGCCTACTGTGTCTCTACTATAGAATACTGAACTAGAACAAAGTTCTAATGCTGTTAGACATATCAGTAGCATAGTATCACATTCTACCATCACACTTTTTGTTTTAAATAATGCAATCAGGAGAGCAAATGATGTTTTGCAGGTGAGCAAATGCAGTGTTTTTTCAGAACTTCAGACTTTATTCTGTAAGGAATGGCTTTTGCAATCCTGTTTCACTGCTGAATAATATTAAGTATAGTTAGAGTAATTTAGACCATTTAATTCCAGGAAAATTATGATGTCTTTATTATGTTTTTCAAAACCTGTCTTCTCATGTTCGTATTTTCAACCACATTTAAGAAATTTTTTTGTGTGTGTGTTTTTTTTTTTAAATAATCTTTCTGTTATCTCTTTTATGAGTGAAAGGGCAGACAGAGAGGGAAGATCTGTTGTCTGATGGATATTTTAGTAAAAAATAGATCTGAGAAAAACAAATAAATGGTTAACTTTGAAATAAATACCTCCTTTTTCAAATAATAGAAGCATAGAACAAATTCTTTCTTAAAATATTTAACGGCTTAGAGTCCAATGGATTTACATTCAATAGTCACCAAAACACAGGAAAAACCCAACTCCTTCCAGGGACCTTACGACCCTCCTGAACAGCTGTGCTGGATTCAGCCAGGA
>NW_010235448.1:0-22727 GCF_000690775.1 Eurypyga helias
TGGAGCGGTGAGGGAGCCCCGCGGGACACCGGCCTGGGCTGCGGGAGTGCCGGGCGCTGAGGGGTGGACACAGCACTGCCCCACAGTGCTGATAGAGCCCGTCGGTGGTTTGCCGAGCGCTGTGTAGTGACCGAAAGAGCACCCTGTATTCTGTTATTTTTCTTCTCCCTGTAATATTTGTCCACCCAGGAATGTGCTCTGCGGGAGGCGATTAACCCTGAAGGTATTTCAGCTGGAGCGTGCAGCTGGGCAGGTGAAGAAATGGACTTTTTTAACTGAAGTGAGTTGTAGAGGGACTGTCTAGCTAAAGGGAGGTTAACTATCTTGCTAATTACGCTAGTGATCAGGAGACTGTGTTGGTCTTTCATAGATGACTGTTGTGTATGACCCTTGGGAACAGCGGTTTAAGTAGAACTGTTAGAGTGGGAGAAGAAAGTCTGCATGCCAAGAGGGTGCCTTTTTATCTCCTACCTTTTTTCTTTTTTAAATCAAGAAGTAATTAAATGATTGAATAATCAAAATCTGGAGCCCTCAGTACAGAATCTGTCATAAAATGTTTGAAGATAATTAGCCAAATGTGACTAACTCTTGTAAATCTTGGAAGAATAAATGGGGGCTGACTTTGACTACTTCATCTCCTACCTGCTCACCTTACTACTTATTTAATTTATCTTAAAACTTCATTTTCGGGGTAGTTTACTTAACCTCATGTATAATATAAAATTACAGCCAATGACTTCCCTATATAACAATACAGGTTTATGAACAAGCTACATGGACATGTTGGTTTTGGATGAAGTTCATCAGACAATGAAAAGCTGAGATTGTCTGTCCTACGAAAGCCATAATTGCTGTTTTCCCCAATAGTGGCAAGGAATATATGAATAAGAAAACTATTTCTCTTTTCCTCCATACTTGGGCTATAAAATTGAAGAAAAACTTAAGATATTTTTAAATATTATCCAGTAAAGGATTCATTTAGAGCCCAAAGACCTTGTACGTGAAACAGGAGAAGATCATGCAAAAGAGATTGATGAAGTAATAGGGAGCAAGGCAAAATCCCCAAACAACCCTTAAAAATTGTATGTGTGCTAGAAGAAGGTGACCCTGGGTGTAGCCTGTTTACTTGCCCCGCAGGCCAATTTCAGAGCAGCTATCCTTTGGCAACATTGCCTGATCTGGCTGTTTCTAAACTATCTGACAGCTGCCTCCACTGAGATTTGAATAAGATTTGCATTTCTATGGAGTTTTAGCTTGTGATCCGCATTTTCATGAGACCTCCACAGGCATAAAGCCTTTTCAGAACAGGGCTGTGCTATAATGGCAGCTTATACTCATCCGGACTAGACCTAGACAACTGTTGCGTCTATCTTTTCTTTCTTTTAGAGGTGGTGTATGAGAGCAAGGTCAGGAAAGGCTTAAATGGACTTCTGAAGGTGAGTTTAAAATGTTACTCTATTTTAGTAAGCTAGGAGCAATCAAGTTGGTGTGTTGCCTCTGTACCGTTGTTTGGTCAGAAAACAAAGCTCTTAAAATTCTGTTTATGAAGTGAATAAGGATTAATTCACCCCCTCGACTAATGCAAATGCATGCCAGGAGTGGCTGCCTGTATACCTCTATTGCTACATCTTTCTGCTAAATATTTCATTATTGAATTGTACACAGTGAATGTGTCCTTGCACTAGTAATGATATTGATGATTCTTAGTTATAGGTATGCAAAGTTCTTGGTTTTCACTGGCTTATTTTAGCATAAATGTGCAAAGCTAGTATTTCAAGCATTGCAATGCTTAGATGTGAAAAACTGAAGTTTCTGAGTCTGTCTGGATAACAAGTCTCTGTTATATACAACATACAGCAAATGATAGAAAATGTGAAAAACAGAATTTGATACTTTGTCTTGTATCTCTGAAAGGCATTAGCACGGTGTTGGCGTGATGTACTTTCCCATGTTAATTTTCCTTTCTCTAGGAAGCTGGGTAACTCCTAGTGGAGTTATCCATGTTGAATACAACTTAGCAAAAGTGAAGGCATTACATTACAAAAATTACTCTTAAAAATAATCTTGTGTTGAGCTGTGAAGTTTGTTCTTAAGACCAGCATCTTCCCAATGTTCCTACGGATAACGTGTCTGTAAGAAATGGCAACAAATAATTTTTTTATGTAAAAAAGAAAAAGCAAAGAATAAGATCTTAAATGAAGAATTAATTTAAGATTGAAATGATATAAAAATTATGAACTGTGACTTCATCAAAAGTCAACTGCAGATAAATTTTTGTGTTTATATATTATTAAGGCCTGTGTTCTGACAGAACTCTTGGCTTATGTTGTTCAGAAGCCTGAGTTGCTTAGCAATTTCTGTCTTAATAGGATTTATTTTCAGTGTGCAGATTTAGTGGGTTTGGGAGCAAGCAGTCATACAAGCTTATGGTGTTAGTTTGACTTGGTTTTGTTTTTAAACAATATTTGGTTAGTATTATTTTGACTAACTTGTTGCTAAGTTTATATTTACTTGTTTCTTCTGTTATGCTACAAAGATAGAAATGAATTAATTTCTTGGAAACACATGACAGACATGGTTATGAACAAATAGGTTACCTGCAGTGACTGAAGTTTAAAGTGGGCAGCAGTCATGAAAGAATTCATTAAGCACTTAACACAGGATAATTTATTTATTTATTTTAAAATTCCATTTATTTTATTAACCAGGTTTCTATTCTTGACTCTTTCCTTTAACTACCTTTATCTGTTTCTATATCCTACATAATGTTATTAGGACTAAACTACCCTGCTAATACAGCTGCCTACACAAATCTTAAGTGTTATTTGTGTACACAAGTAATGCTATAATTAGTGTGGCTTTATTTATAACACCAAAGAAAATACTGTCAGCCATATGCATAAAAGTGCTTTTACAAGGTTATTTCCTAGCCTTCTCTTGCATATGGCAAGATAGCTATATACTCAATGAGCTCTGCTTCTCCTGTGCTAGGAAACTGGGCTGGGTACACAGGTGCTGTTCCGCTGCATGCTGTTACTTAAGACAGAGCCAGGAGTAAGGTGGTAACCAATTTTATGGTGAAGCAGCAATTATTTTACTGTTCACAGGATAATTTGTTCGTAAGCTGTCTGTTTGCTTCTTGTATTAATGCAAATACATATCCTTGTATTCTGATTAAGAAAGGGAATCCAATAACTTCTTTCAGATTAAGCACTGTAACTTCAATGTATTTTTCTGATCGTTTTGTTTGCAGTGTTCAAGTAAGAAAAGGAAAAAAAAATGGAGACTGAGACCATTTTAACTTTGCGACAACAACTCAAGGAAGCAGAGAATGAGCGAAGAAAGGCAGCACAATATGGCTTGCATTTATTGGAGTCCCAAAGTGAAGTTCAAAATCAGTTGGATCAAACACGCCGTGAATTGACTGAGAAAACTGAGGTGATGTTTGAAACTTTGGGTAAAAGAAACAGTGAAGAGCTTTGTTTTATTATAACTGTTTTCTGCATGTCACAGGTGTTTTAACTGCTTTCTAGAGTCTAGATTAATTCTAAAACTTTTTCAGCTAGTGTTTGTGGAGAGGGCTTTTTATCGCTATTGGAGGATCTTGAGCATAATTTTATCTAACTGGGGCAGGGATTCATACCTAATTATGCATCAAGTGTTCAGTACTGTATAGGCTAATTGCCTTTAATGTAAAATGAATACAAAGTGCTAAGTAAATTTGGTTTAGAGCGTGTGTTCTGCGTATGTTTAGTAATTCATTCATATTATGCTCTCCCTGCAAGGTTTGTAGCACTTAAAGCTGTAAAAGACCACTAGCAGCATGGCTGTAGAATCGACTCCTTCCGTTGAAGTTTCCAAATTTTCTAAGTACTAAGGGATTCTGAATTTTAGTACTTTTCGTTACAGTTCAGAAGAGAGAACAGTGTGCTGTTGAAATACAGAGGTATTAACCAGTTTTCTTGGTAACTGTGCAAGGAAACTCCAATCAGGAGTTTTCATAAACACTTTAATTTAGATGCTTGTTTTCAGTCAGCTGGTGCTTCAGATAGACCATTTCTTTGTCTAGTCTGTTTCTGGCCGTGCATCCATCTCTCCCCTGTGATAAGGCTAACATTTCTGTTGTTTTATTGTAGATTTTGGTTTGGTTTGGGGTTTACCAGCTGGACGGTCCTTGTGTCCTGCTATTCTGAATGAACCCTAGTGACTTACTTTGCTCGTTGTGCCGCTAGTAAGCTTAGAGCAAGAAAGGCAGCTGGAAAGGGCAGAGTGATAAGGAACGTGGGGCAGGATCATCCTTTCCTGCAGACAACCTGGTAGCTGCTGTGTTGTGAAGCTGTGCCTATAGGTTGTAATCCTATGTTTTAGGCTGGAGCAAAGTTATGAGGGAAGCTTCTATGAACCACATCAATTAGTAACTTAGATTTCAAGGGCAGAGGGAAGGAATTGTGTGCTTTCTTACAGTAGAATAACATCATGTGTGGTAACTGTGGTTATCCATCAGGTTCTGTTGAGCTTTTGAATTCTGTGGCTCTCATTTTTTTTGGTGTGTGAGAGCCAAAGCAGTTATCATGAACACAAGTGTAATTTTTGCCAGCTGACGCAAGAGTCTTTCAGAAAAAAATCTATGTACGCTTGTAGACATACTGTGCTAGATGTTTGCCTTTCTTGGGTCTGGTCAGCAGTGCACTCCCAGACCTTTTCTGTGCATTGTCTTCATCTTTGAGTTAAAACTCTTGTCCTGTGTATTTGAGTGCTAAGCCTGTACTTGATAAGCTGGTGTCTCGGCCACAGAGGTCAAGTTCACACCTGACAGCTTTTAGTTTTGTTATATTGTTCTTTTAATTCTAGTTTGTATCTTAGAGTTTTATTTATTAAAAAGGTAAGAAAAATAAAATCCTGCATCTTTAGACTGATTTGGTTTTAGTATTTACTTCTTACGCCTTCAAGATTCTCTCTCTTACTGTTTTCTTCTCCTGAATTCCTGGCTGAATGGAAGAGTAAAATGAATCTGCCCTTTATAATTAACAAACATTTACAATCAGGCAGGGAGGGAAGCTATTAAAAAGTCATCCTTCAGTCTGAAAGGGTTGATGGGATTTATTACAAAATGGTAGACGGTTTTAGGTGTCGTTGCCAAACACTGAACCCTGCTGTTCTGGAGTAGGAGAACATGACATGGGCTGTAGCAGTTTTTACCATGATCAGGTTCCATGGTGGTAGAAAGGACACAGAAGCTCTCACTAAATTTCTCTGTTACGCTTGCAGAAAAGATGACCACACCCTTTGTGTTGGGTGCCAAGAAATATACAGTTTGCTTGAAGAAGAGAGTATTTTACAACCAAATAAGTAATTAAATTTCAGAACTGTTGTGTGGGGTTGTTTTGGGTTGGGTTTGTGTTTTGCTTGGGGTTTTTTATCTGTTAAAACATGGGTATGACCATTCTCTAACTGGGACTTCAACAAAAGGTTGAATGAGCTACAAGTTTAAGGCATTTAATGGTTTGGGTTTAAGCCTGTATTTAGTATGTTGTTCCCCAAGCATTTATGAATATTGCTTCTAGATTTATTTGTGTGTTATCTTTTTCAGAAATTCGAACAAGAGAAATACTCTCTTCAGAGGGAGATTGAACTCAAGAATCGAATGTTGGAAAGCTTGAGTTTTGAATGTGATTCCATTAAGCAACAGCAAAACGTGCAGCTGGATAAACAGAAAGAACAGCTTGCCAGAGTCTATGGACAAGAAATCGGTGACCTTAAAAACAAGGTTTGGCAACTAATACAATGCTAAAATGTTGCTATTAGCATTTTAAAGCCTATGTATTTAACTCATAATTTTATTTTTACAAGTTTACTCAAGTTGTATATCTAAGACATTTTGTGTTACTAGAACAGTCAAAATGATTGGGGTTTTCCAAGAATTTGTTATAAAATGGTACTACTTGTCAACTGTCTTTAAGTTGGAGAACCTGAAAGCAGAACTAGATGAAACCCGACTCTCGGAGAAACAATTAAGACACAAAGTGGATCATCAGAAGGAGATAATTGCTGCTAAATCAGAAGAACTACATATGATGTCTGAACGTGTGCATGAGACCATGTCTTCAGAAATGCTCAATCTTCAGATAGAGCTCACTGAACTAGAAACTGTGAAGGTGTGTGACTTAATACTTCATTACTAGGAATGTAGGCTGGTTAGAGATGAAATTCTGTGCTTCTGCTCACTTTTTTTAGATGCTTTGTGTGTATTATTATTTATGATTGACTTACCATTAAGAATATGCACAGAAAAAAAAAATAGCATTAACTAAGCTTTAATACAGACTCTTCCTTAAGATTGTATTTTGTATTAAAAGTAATTACTGCTAACAAACCTGTTAGGCTCACGTGAGGCTGCTTTTCTTCAAATTGTTTTATGACCTTTTTATTTCATACTTTTTTTGATTGTTGTTTAGGCCAGTGTTGAAGAAAAGCTGAATGAACTGCAGTACAATAAAGAACAATTGGAACTCATAAATAGTAACCTACGTAATCAGCTGGAGCGTCTACAGGGAGAAAAGGAGGAGAGAGAGAAAGAAGCTGTTTCTTACTGTAATGCGTTGGAGGTATTTCACAATTTTATTCAGCAGTGGTAGATAATCCCTGAATTCCACAAGTTTTGGTGCTAGCTTTTCAGTGAAGTCAGGAGTTCTGAGGATGGCAGGAGGAAGAGAAGGTGGGGAAGGATATTGGCTAGTTGTGTTTGGTATTGCCTGTTGCTAAATACTCTCCGCAGCGGTGTTCTCTCGTGGAGGGCGGTGTGCGGAGATCCTTTGTGCTGCGGTGTTCTGCCTTGTCACAGGGCCTTTTCACAGGTCACTGATAACACTCATTTTTATTTCGAGTTCTTATTGAATGCTTTGGAAAATTATGTAGTGGGGAGTAGAGGATTTGTGACTAAACAGCACAGCAAGGCTAATAGCCTCAGTACCATTAATCCAATTGATAAACATCAATTTTTTCCATGAAAACTTTTAGTTATGCTCATGTGCTGAAGAGCAAGTGTAATATTAAGCTCTCTAATGAAACAAAATTGTCTCTTACTGGCTAGAGCTGTATGCACCATGAAGTACTGCAGTACAAGACAGTCTGTGCTAAAGGCATAGGAAATGAAAAAGGGTAAAACTATCTGATAAAATTAATATGCGGTACATCAGATGTTTAAATGACTAATATCATCTTTGCTTTAATCTAGAAAGCTCGTGAAGCTAATCAAGAGCTTCAGGTTCAGCTGGATCATGCAGTGCAGCAATCTTTGGACCCAACAAGTAAAGGCAATTCTCTCTTTGCTGAGGTACAGTTATGCCACAGATAGCTGAGAAAATACGGAGGAGCGAAGAAATACTTCCTAAGTCTTATTTCTTACACTGCGTTGAAAATACCAGAGTATTTCTACCTGATCTGGCCCACATGAATCTCTGTTCCTCAAATACTCGGCACTTCAACACTGAAGTGGTAACTGACCTATGGAAAAAAATTTTTATGCACACTGAAGTTGAGGGAGTTGGTAGACTTAATGGAATAACTTAAAGTTACCTGGCTATCAGGATAGAAGACGGGCCTGAGGGTTCATGAGAGTTGTGTCTGCAGCCCTGAGGTCTGAGTGGTTTTGTTCGGCTGGTAAGCCACCTCTGATGCAGAAGGTGGTGTGTGAAATGCTGGAGTAAGCTGTTAAATGCTGTCTTTTACAAACATGCTGAAAATGGCTGGATGTTTGAGCATTTGGGAGGGTTTTTGGATTAGTTTTTGAGTAAAAGTTCAGCTGCTGTTAAATGCATAGGAAGTTTAGTTTTTTGACACTGAGGGAATGGGTTGAATTGGTACACAGTTCACTTTTTAACCTTGAACAAAACTTGATGCCAGTGGACAAAACTATTCTGCAGCAACCCTGAAGTATATGACTTGTTACTTTATTTTGATGTCAAAAGAAAAATCTGTTGCACTTCACTGATGGGGCTTTAGCTGCTGCAACACTGTCCACACAGTTTTCTCAGTGGTAATGGCAGTAGTGCATTTTTTCAGGTACTGTTGCTGGAAAAGCGGTATTTGTGGGATGAGCATTAATTGCTAGGCAACATCTTGTGAAATATGTCATCCAAGTGACAGCAAGTGTTATGATTTTCATAGTAATAATTGTTAACGATGTTCTGTAGGTGGAGGACCGTAGGGCAGAAATGGAACGACAGCTGATCAGTGTGAAAATAAAATATCAGTCACTACAAAAACAGCATGCATTCACTAGAGAACAGTTGCAGAGAATGAAGGTATGACCATTACTGTAATACTCCAGGGTTTCCTTGGGGTCTGACAAGGTGATGCTGTACTACACAGGCTAGGGGATTTGATTGGCTTCAAAATAGGATACAGTACTCTGGGGGGAGGGGAGTGGGAGGGAAAAAAGAGTGAGATGTGCTATTTCTGTGGTACATTAGGTTTTTTCTACTGCTACTACTTTATCCTAGAACTCCGAGCTCTACTGAAGGCACTATGTTTGCTTACGTTGGCAGTAGCTGTTAAATGGATAAAAGGAAAACACAACTCCTGTCCGCCAAACTAGCTTCAACTTGTCTTGACAATTGCTTTTTCTTACCTAATTCTTGTACTATCTGAATCGTTTGTGCATTGACTGTGGTTCTCTGGAATGAATGTTAAAAAAAGGACAGCTTATACTCTGTCCTCTGTTCACACTGTCTCGTTGGGTTATTTTTTCCCCCTCTGGGTTGCTTTCTTTCTGTTTGTCCGCTTTTTTCTTGCTTTTCCCCGTCTTTAGTGCAAGAATAAGTTATAACTTCTGTCATAACAACTTAATTTAGACCTCACTTATGTAGGATGGGAGCATGTTGGTTAATACTGCTGAGCACTAGTTAGCGGAAGCTGATCTACACGTCAGTGTAAAGGGGATGCTGAAAAACTGCCAAGGGTTTGCTGTTGGTCTTCTGATTTTCCAACGCAGGAGTGGACCCTCTCGCTTTGATCAAATACTTGATCATGGAGCTCGAGGAGAGTGCTTAAATGTCAGGAGTGATGATAGTGAGTAACTGAAGGTCCAGGTTTGTGTTAGCTAACTTTTGTGGAGGGGTAGGTTGAAGTAATTTAAACAGCATTCTTAAAGGACAGTAAGGGAATAACTGATGCAGCAAAAGAATTCTCTTGTACTAAAATCTGACCTTGAGAGCCAAAGACTTGAGCAAAGATAAGTTTCTCAAGAAACCTTTCCTCTTGTAGTGTGAGGGTAAGGCAGTCATGCTGAGCGGTGTGAGAAACATTCCTAACAGTGAAAACTTTCACCAAGAACTGAAGCAAATGGGTATCCCTGTTCTACTACTGAATGGTTTTATTTGGAATTGCAATTTGTACTCATTTGTCCCCATAAACCTTCTTCTCGGTATCGGATATAGGTGGTTTGGTAGCACAGCCCTTTTGCTTAAGCTGCTGTCCCAGGTCCCTGTTAGGAGACTTTGTGCTGCGCTGTGTTGCTCTCTCCTAAAGCTCAGTCTGTAGTTAATGGGTCTCTGTGTTCAGTAGTGATTCCAGCAGTGTGATTCACAGCTGTTGTGGCTTTAGTCGTCAGACTGTGTGAATGTGGTATATTCTGGTGACTTCTGAAGGTCTCACCCCTGAACAGAATGTAAGCACTACTCCTGTGGAAGTTTTACTATGTCTGGTGAATTTTCCACAGCCCACAGTGTCCCTTCCAGTTTCTTAATGTGTCATCTTTGTTTTTATGTAGATCAACTGCAATTTGCAATTCTGACAGGTAGCAAGTGGGGTTTTAAGGGAAAAGGTTAGGTGTCTACATGCTTGGGAAGTGCAAAGATAGCTGTAGGCAATGGGGGTTAAAATTTTGCCTCCCTTATGTCCTGTAGAAGCTATGAGGATATGGTGACTCAATCTTTAGCTCTAGTTTGTGTGCAGAATCATCAATTTCTTTTACTTGATATAGAGGATTCAGTAGGGTGAGTGTTCTTCCCTCGCTTCCTCTGTTAGTCTGTAGTCTGATTTGTTTCAGTTGACACTTTCCATGTGTGTTCTGTGCCCTACAGTGTAGCCTTATCCATTCTGCCTCCACTGGTAAAAATGCTACATTTATCACTAACACTGTTAACGCTCTCTGGTATTGCATTTGATGATGTTTAACTGTCTGATGTATCACTCTTAACTGTGAACTTGTTCAGGCCCTCGTACTGTGGTGATAGGATGGTAACAGCATCAGAACAATACACTATAAACGTGGTACTTGTCTCTGATAAACTCCTTTTGTACTGATGACGCGTGTTCCCATGCTTGAAAGGAGGATGCCTTCCGCCGAAGGAGTAGATTAATGCTACAGAAGGCAAACTCAGTGTTATTTATACTTGAGAATCAGAACTGCAGAAAAAGGGGTTTTTAAACTCATTGAACTAAGGTGCTCTTTCTCCAGTGAGTTTCTGGGGATGGTAGGTGCGTTTTTAGCCCTGGTAACCAACCCTGGTTGGGTTCTAGCTGACTTGGTGTTTAAGGTTTGAATGTGAAATGCTGTGTGTCCTTGGCGGGATATTTACAGGTTCCTTAGTCAATATGGGGAAAGATAGGACACCTAAGGAACACTGCTCAGCAAATTTTAGCTGTCCTGAAGATTATTAGTGTCAACCTGCAATGGTAACTGTGGAGACGATGTTGGGAAGGCTACTGAATTGAAGCATCCATTGTGCCTCTATATTCAGGATTAGAATTATAAGGCTTGAGTACCCTAGCTGTTCTGGGCAAGACTGAGATTTTTTCAGTTGCTTAACACGGTTTTTGTTGTAAGGAATTCTTTGTTTTTCCTTTTTCAGCTGCAAATGGCTACACTGCTACAGATGAAAGGCTCTCAGGCAGAATTTGAGCAGCTGGAACGTTTACAGTCGATGTTAGAACAAAAGAATGGTGAGATAGAAGATCTTCTTATGAAAGTGAGGCAGCTAGAAAAATTTAAGGTATGTGGTCTGTAAGTAAGTGGGAAAGTCCTAATCAGAAGTGAAAACAAGAGAATAGGAAGAATTATGAAACCTAACTGTAGTCCATGCTCAAGTTTGAAGAGGGATCCAATGCTTACTCATACCTTTATTTGACCAAAAGTCAGTTTTACAGCTGGAGAACATAGAATTTTGATGTTCAGAGCAGAAAACTGCACCACCCAACCCTTGGTTTGAGGACCAATCTTTTCTGGGCTCCTGCATGCAGCACCTTTTGTCTTTTACATAGTTACCTGCCGATGGTTTAAACCATAGTGTTTAAATTCAGTTTCTTGGTCAAAGTTCACTGAGCTATGATATCTAATTTTTCTCGTGGAAGATACAACCATTTCACCTTTTTACTGTGTGTATGTAGGCTTTTTCACTTTGTAGTCTCTCAGCTATACTGGATTTCTTGGATGTTTCCTTCATGCATTTTAACTTTGCAGTTGAAGTGTCCTATTTTTCTATAAAAACTCCAATTTCTTCATCACTCCTGTAAAGCAATTTGCTCAGTCTGCAGTTTGGTAGCATCTTGTCAGTGTTTTGGAAGGTGATGAACACGCCTGAGAACACCTGTGTGCACTGCTGTAGTGTTACTGATGTCTGGGTGTATGCAAAGTGAAAAACTGTAGCCTTTCTTGTGTTCTTGTGTACTTTACTGCCTTGTTTGGCCTTCCTTATCACAATTTGGAATGTCAGCTTGGGTGTGTCAGCTTATGCATTGGATTATGCTTTCCAGGATAGTGTCCTCTATTCTGCATTTAACCAAAGTGCAATAAAGCTAGGCTTAACCCATTTTAGGAAGCAATTGAGGCAGCTTAATTGCATTACCAGTTTTGTCATGTATAAGCTTGGTCAGTATGTATTTTTGTCTCTATGCCATAAATAAGTAGTGTTTTACGGAAATTAAGTGATTGATTCAACTAACCATCAAAAGTACCTGTAGTCAGGGACTGACAGAAGCCTATGAGATTTCTGGGACAGTATTGAATCCGAGTGCTGCTTAGAGAAGAAAAACACAAAACAAAAAAACCCACGTTACTGACTTATTTTATAGAAGGTTATTTGCGCTTATCTTGACTATGAACCGACTTTCTCGCGTAAAAGATGTTACTGATTTTGAGATTTTGGCTATTGATAAACATGGCTCATGTTCCTTACCTTTGGGGTCCTGCTGCTGAAGCCTAGAATTAAAGGCTGAAACAAATTCTCTGAGGGTGAACTGAAAATCCTGTGTTTTCAAGTAAAAAGGAAGATAGCTGTTCTGCAGTGCTATTTGAAAACCTTTTGGAGTTGAGAGAACTTTTTTCCTTCCAGTGAAGGAGAGAACTGTCTGTTTCAGTGCTGTTTGGCACTTGTAACAAACAAGGAAGTGCTCGCAGCAACTGAGCTCTCTTGTACCTTTAAATGCCTCTATGATGAGGCTTCTCTGTGGAAATACATGGATGACTTCACTCAGCTAACGTGCTTCTGAGAGGTCACTGTTTGACAACCTGATGCTTTTTCCTTATCAGACGCTGTATGAGAGTATGGAAGAATCCAGAGGCGGTGGAAGCTCAAAAGGACGAGAGTCTGAAGATGGTTACTACGCAGATTTACTGCAAATGAAACTTGACAACTCGAAGTATGTATTTAATGGCCTGAGGTCACGAAGCTGCTTGTAGCCTCGTTATTTTCTAGCTACTTCTTTTCTTCTCCCTGTTTGTCTGTATGTAGTCCCCTGGCTGCATGGGCAGATACGCTCATAGTCTTATTACTAATGCTTTTGGAACCATCCTGTGTTTGTTACAGGACCGACTTGTTTTGTTTGTCACTTCTTGTTGTGAAAGAACAGTGATCTAATATTTTACATTATTTTATAGCAGAACTATTTTATTATTGTTGCTTTCTTCTCAAAATGCTAATAATCCTAGATATGAGGATTGAGAAATGAAAAACCAAATTTAACCTGTAAGGGAACTGTGTGAAGCCTCTTAAAGTCTGTAGGCTGTGTATATTTATTTCTCTTCTAAAAAAAAAGACAGCTGATGACACTTGGAATGTTCTTTGGCTAGTGAATTCTTTGTCTAATGATTTAACAGTCTGGCCTGGGACTGTATTTAAGCCTTTAGATGGAAGTACTGTGTTTGTTTCCAGCGGGAGGCAATGTTCTGCTGTGGGAATTCTTGAGAACTCTGTCACCTCAGCTGCTATTGCTGTCGTGAGAAACTGGCATGATCCAAGTACCTTGGGATGACTGAGGAATGGTGACTCTGCTTATCATGTGGAAGTTAATGGCCTCTTAAACAGAGTCAAGGACAGGCACTGACTATTAACATTAATTATCGTGTTGGTTGCTTAGAGTAACACTGTTAGAAGAACCCTAATGAAACAGTCAATTTGTAGGTTAGGGAAGGTTTCTCAAACCAGCTCTGTAGGCGTGTGTGGTGTTCAGCATACAGATAGAATGCTTGTTAAAATCAAAGCTCTGGTAACTAAACTCACTGTTCTGTGTTCAGGAGAAGATTCATTGTACCAGAATAGGTCTTTCATTTGCTACTAGTGTATAAAAACTAATTTTATGTGAAGTCACTGCATGCTTCGTTGACTCTGTTTGCTGCTTTACAAAAATTCCAGGTCTGATTGTATGATTTCCTTCCCACCCCAGCAAGGAAACGGAAACCTTGAAAAATGAACTATCCTTGCAGAGGATGAAAGCTCTGTATGAGAGCCAAAGGGTTCTGGAAGTTGAAAGGAAACTCTTCACAAATGAGAGGCACTTGCAAGCTTGTCAGAGTGAGAATATGAACTTGCGAGTTATGCTGGATGAGCTGAAAATGAAGTATGAACCTGAAGGTAAATGCTGCTTTTCCATGCAGTGGGGGGGGTGTGTGTGTGTCAGTCTGGTCGTCTGAACCCTCACGAGTTGAGTGACATGTAGCTCGACATCGGTTTCAGACGACTGAAGATAAGAATTATAGTTCAGAGGCTTTATGGAGTATAGCTAGAGTACCATAGCGAAGTGGGTGGGAAGCAACTCTCAGGAGGTGCTTTTTGTAAGAGTAGCAGTATCTCTCTGTGGGTGAGGTGCATCAGCTTTCTGAACATAAGCAGCTGACATGAGCTTTGTAGTAAGTGGGCAAAGTGCATTCAGAGGAAAAACTGGACAGTAGCTGCAGTGAATATGGATTAGGTTCTGAGACTAGAGACCCACCTGAAAAACAGCTGATACCTGGCTACATGGAGAAACAAGGGAGTTGTTGCCTGTGGAGGAAGGTGAATGGGGAAGCAGATGGGAGAACTGGTTTTGGTATTTGTCTATACCCAAAGGATTTAATTTTAAAATCTTAGTTGTAGAAGTTACCTTGGCAGCTTCCAAAATGGAAATAAAGTAATTGAGCATATTTGTGTCGTGCAGAGCATCTAATTAAAAGCCTTGGTAAAAAGTTAGAGTGGATGGGGAGACTGTGTCCTTCTCAAGGTAAACTCTACTGAGATGCTTAATTGCTGGTGAAGGATTATAGGAAAGGACTTTCTTTAAGGTATGCGAGTTGTCTATTAAGAATTACTTCAAGATCTTCAGTTATGTGAAATGTTCTTTGTTATTATGAACGTGCTGGTGGACAAGTTAACTCTGGCTTCAGCTGTGTACAAAAAGTATGCTTCTTTTTTCTTAGAAATATTTAAAGCAACTAAAATTAAAAAGAGGGAGAAGATTCCAGTGGATGCTACCTGTGAATACTTGGACAGCAAAAATACTTCAGTAAAAGCAGCTGCTGTCACTCAGTTGCCAAGTAAGGAAGAAACCAAGATGACTTCCAAGAACTTGGAGCAGCAAAATGATTCTTCCCCAAAAAGACACACTCTTGAAGCACCACCAATAAATGTAGCTCTTCAAGCAATGCAAAAAGTAGTTGAACCTGAAAGAGAAAGAAATAAAGTTAAAGTTAAAATTAAGGATGAGAACCATGATGCCTTGACTTCGTTTAGCAGAAGTGAAAGTAATTGCTTGACTTCGGCTGCCCCCAGGTCAGTGTCAGCTTCTGTCTGTGGCCAAGGCAATCAGCACAGACCTGCATCTCTTTTCTTTCGCTGCATGAACTGCGCTATCCACTTCTTCATCTATTTCCTCAGTGTTGCATGCCGTGTAATCCCTCAGCTCCGGCTGCCTGTGCTGAACCTCTCGATACCTTTTGGAAAGACTAAAATGATGACTCGGGAAAAAGACTCTTGAAACTGTAACAATCTTGGAAATCATTTCCCCTGAGCTGACAGTGGTAAGGTGTGCAGATAGCATGGCAGTTCGCCCCCTTTGCGCTACCTGCAGAAACAGGACTCTTCCTGGTCCCTTCAAAGCTGCCACACGACTGTTACTCCTGTGAAAGTAGCAAAGGCAGTAGGTATTGTGCTTCAGTTTTACACCGAATTTCAGCCCTTGTCAACTTTCAGATTTACCTGAAAGCCTAACAGTTATGAAAGTTAACTCTTTAACCAAATTCATCTTACAGAACTTGCATAATGCAAGTTCATAGGCAGCTCATTACCCTGTTTGTGTTGTCAGACAACTGACTGCCACGGTCTGATGCGTGATAACTAGAAACACACCTGCTAAACTAAGATCAAGTTTTTCCCCTGAACTGTGAGTTTAAGGTACTTTTTGATAGATGGTGAAGTAACTTAGTACAGTAACTAGCTCCCACTTTTCTGACTTGGTAAAAGAAACGCTGATTTTTTTCCCAGCTGAAGCTTTTGCATTCTGTCCATGTTCATAATCCTAGCAAACGCATGGCTGAGTGGAGAAAACCATCTGCCGTAGTCTGGATGTTTTCAGCTTACAGCTCACTAATGACTGCTAGTAAAAACAGCTTATTGAATCTAGAACGACAGCCGCCTCGGAGATGGGGGAAGGCCTAGCATGGAAATCTGTATAACCAAAATGCATGGTGTTGGGAAGTAAATGGATGGCAATCTTTGACTCTTGGCTCACGTATTCCAGGTTGCCTTGGATGCAGTTAACAGTTTACAGTAACCAGACCGTACAAACTTCTGACATAGTCTGGAGAGAATATGGCAGAAGTAGCGATGTCTGTATGCAGGGACTGTTGCTGAGGAGGAGAGATCCGGGAGGTCAAACGTGGGTGGGGAAAGTTGAGAGGAAAGATTTGGGGAATTTAGTGATGGTGGTGTGCTTTGGGGGTGTCTTGTACGCACGAAGGAACAGATAATGTGCTAACCTGGGTGTGAAAAGCTTAACTTATTCCTGGTGTTTCTGTGGGAAAGGAAGGAACCTGGTGTCTGCAAACAGGGAGTTGGAAACGGTTGGGGTGAACGGGAGGGGTAAACCTACCCGAGGGGGTGAGGAGCAGAGGCTGTTTTGTGGAGCTATGCTTGGAAGCAGAGCGAGCGGAAGAGGTGGATGAAGGCCATAGGTCAGAGGGAAGGTTCTGCTCTTGCACTCGCTGCTGTTGGTTCAAATAAGGGATAAAACATACATCAGTATATTTTAAAAAGGTCCCCAAAACCCCACCCACTATCAACACAACAACAAATGCCACAAAGTTCCGTATAAGCTTTTAAGCAGTTTTCCATGGTAGTATGAACCTGTAAAAGGCAAATCCAGGCAGAAGGTTCTGTTCAAGGTTCTGATGGTGTTAATGAACTACTAAATCCCCAATTAATGTTGTTAAGGTAACACTGAGGATTTACTTAACCCTGATCTGTTACGATTTATTATGACATGGGAACTGATGGTAAAACCAGACTATTGGAGAAGTTGGGCTTCTAAACACTCAATCTCTGGACTGTTCTGTGGTGGGTGTGTGGCGAAACCCTGTGCAGCGATGCAGCGACTGCAGAGGCACAGAAAAGGCAGGTGGCTTGAGCGGGAATGAGCGGGAAAATGGAGAGTTGGGGGAGGAGAAATAATTGGCATGTGCATGGTGGATACCTGTCAGTGTTCCACCTGGTGTTAAGTAAAAACGGCGATGGCTGTTGTGCTTACTAGGGGGTGTTTTTGCAACTGGAGAAGCGTGTGCGGTGATTCGTCAAGCTCTGGCCAGGAAATGCAGCCGTGAAAGTAACTGTGAAAGGGTTGCAAACCGTTTCTAGAAAATGGTGTTTGAAAAGCTTTGCCATCTTGGCGCGGGAGGTGACGAAGGGCTTGGAAGTGATCTGTGTGCACGCGTGGGTGACAGATTTCCTTGTTTGAAGAGTCGTGCTTCAGGAGCCAGGCAGCGTTGGCACAGTAGCAGGGGTTCGTAGCTGCAGTGCGTGTGCATACAGCGGTCTGACCCAAGTAAACATGGCTATAATTGATGAGGTGTTGGTAGTGACTCAGTTATGGTACGTGAGTGTTGAACACCGTAGTTGAGACGGCAGATTTAAATCTTTAAGTGATTAATAATAATTAACTGCTCTTGTGGTTCAGGCAGTGGGAAGGCTGTAGGTAGGTGCTGTCTTCTGTTAGGGCAACCAGTCAGTAACAAGATTCACTCCTGCATCGAAATGCTTTTCTGCACGTCGGGAACTGAAACAGCAGATTCCAGCCCTTGCTGCACGTCATAGTTTGCGTTTAGATTTGAAGTGGTGTGCTTTAGTTTGCTCTAAAGAAAGGCTTGTGTGCCTAAGAGCTTATTTGCTCTGTTGGATTACCTGTACCGGATGTACCAGGAAATGCCTACAGCCTTTTGGGTCTGCAAGAGATCTGGGTAACTGATGTTCTCTTTGGGGTGTTAGTTGTGGCATTCATCCCCAGGATGTAAAGGCCCATGTGATGAGACCAGTTCATCTCCTTTAAATGGGTAGAAGGAACCAGAATTACAACTGTTTTTTGGAGCGTGCAAAGTCAAGGCTCAATAGAATCATAGAATCACATAATGGTTTGGGTTGGGAGGGACCTTAAAGCCCCTCCAGTTCCAACCCCCCTGTCATGGGCAGGGACACCTTCCACTAGACCAGGTTGCTCAAAGCCTCATCCAGCCTGGCCTTGGACACTTCCAGGGATGGGGCATCCACAGCTTCCCTGGGCAACCTGTTCCAGTGCCTCCCCACCCTCTGTAGGAAGAATTCCTTCCTGATATCTAATCTAAACCTCCCCACTTTCAATTAAGACAAAGGCGACAGTACGGCAGAATAGGTTGAAAACCAGTATATTAAGTGTAGTCCTCTTGGTGGTGTTGAAGCGAAATGCTTGACTTCATCATGTTTGTGCGATGTTGCTGGGGCTTTTCGCTTGGCGCTGTGCTTTTATGGCCTTCATCTCCTTTAGGTGCGTGGCACGAGGCACTGGATTGAAGGCTGATCCCAACCAGTTGCCCTGCGGTAACCTCTTTACCAGACACTTCAGCAGAAAAGGGGGAGGGCTATGCCGTCAGTGACACGGCGTGAGTAGGAGCATATAAACACACCGTGCTTCAGTCTGTCACTCCGCAGCACTGCTTGCTCTGTCTCTGCATATGGCTGGTCCTGTATGCCAGTCGGCTTGTTGATTGTGCTTAAAACTATGCTTGTCTCTTATAAACTAAATATATATTTAGAATGGTTGCTTTGCCTATAGGTTAACAGCTGAATCCAGTTTTGAAACTGTGGGAAAAGAAGAAAAGAAGGAAAATGAAATCATGACTGAGAAGAAAACACAAAAGAAAAAATACCCAACGTTGTATGTGTCTTCTAAGCCAACTTCTGAAACCCAGTGTGCCCAGCAGTAAGACTGGCATCGCTGGAAGGATCCTGAACCATTTGGAGTCCTGCTCCAGCAGGAGATGCTGAGTAAACTTGTGTCACACGGATGCCCGGGTTCTCTTCTTGGGTATTGATCTGCCTTGTTCTGTGACCAGTGTGATCCACTAATGGGTTGCACTTTGGATATTCTGACCCCCGGGGGCACCTCTAAGTTCCCTGACGACGTGACCTGAAGTGTTCCCTTGTTTTGAGTCTCGGCTAAGTCTGTAAACAGGTGTGAGTCCTTCCTTGTTTGAACAAGTGCTCTTCTGAGGGATCGGAACAAGCCTCACTGTACGAGCAGACGAGTCAGCCCTGAGCGAGACAGGCTGGACAGTGTTGATACAGGACTATGCTCGTGCTCCGGAATGTCTTCCAGTTCCTGGATTCAGAATTCCTAACGCTTATTCCCCCAGGGTGTGTTGTTCAGCCACGGTGTGTGTGAATCCTCTTGTGTTTTGGGGGCTAGCATTCTTTTGAAACTATGAATTCCTTTATTAACAAGAAACCTTTCTTTCTCTTCCTTTCTGAATTACTGCGTTTGAGACACAACCTGTCCTGAGCTGTCAGTGTTTTGATTGAGAGGTGAGGCGTTTTGTAGAAAGTATTTTGTTTTAAAAAAGAAAAAGGTACTGTTCAATAAAAGCTGAAACCAATGCATGTGCTGTGTGTTTTTAGGAGACAGATCTTAACTCTCCAACCTTCCCCTGACCGTTTGCGCAGGGTAACTCTGAGGAGAATGTTTAAGCTGGTTCCGTTTAATTTTTTTCCAGCGTTTATAGGGCAGTTTAAGGTGACTTCATTTGGGTCTTTATGCTACAGTTTAAGCTCCCTCCTAGTGAGTGGCTAAGCCACTTTCTAAGTAAAAGATTCAGTAGTTAAGATGAAAGCTCTTTAAGGCTTTACCTTTTAAATCCATCATGGAAAAAAATCTCTTGGAGAAGCATCTAACTCGCCCTAGTTTCGATGGCTTGATCTGCCGTATGTGAACATCCATGGATACTTCGGACTCCAAGACTCCTACCACGCCTCTAGCCAAACAGACACAACTTCAGGCTGGGGTCAGTCGCTGCAGTCAGCACCGAGAGGCAGGAGCCGTAAACATGCTGTACAGAGTTTAGTTGGTGTAGTGGAGCTCTGGCCCAATCGGTTTCATTGGGTCACTTGCGCTGCGGGAGTGATGCTGCCAGCAGCTGTCCCACCGGGAGCCTTGTAGTGCATGCACCAAGGTTCCTTACAAATTCAGTGTCTGGAGTCACCGTTCATGGGGGTGTAATGGCTTTTGTAACAGGTTTGCTGTGCAGTAAAGACGGTCTCCTGCATAAGACTTCGTGGGTACCTGCTGGAGAAGGTGCTGGCCGTCTGGGCCCTTGAGTCTGCTGAATGCACTTGGGGCTCGGCTCTGCTGTCCGCAGTTGTGCCGCTTCAGGGGTCGCGCCTGGAGCTCCGTTAGCGACGTCTGTGCACGGGGGCGGCTTTAGCTCGGCAGTCGCTCAGCCCAGCAAAGGCTGAGCTGTAGTGTTTTGAGTGACGATGGGAGTGACTGAAGACGTGCTAAGCTCAAAGCGGTAGATGTGGCTCGTCGTTTCCCTGTGCAGTCTGAACCTACCAGCCCATTTCTGCCTGGTTCCGTTTAGGCACGGCCTGGTGGCTGTTAGTCCTGTTGTAATCCGAAATCTGTTTCAGCGAATCTAATTGGATCGCTTCATCGATCCAAGAAACATATGACCTACCCAGATCCTTCAGTCCCTTGGTAACGAAGTCCTGTCAGACTGCGAATATCTTGCTTCTTGTTAACGTTTGTCGGGGGTTTTCTGGGAAGCGAATGGATATCCGTGAAATAGCTCTCGGTCGTCTTGACCACACGCGAACTTAAATGCAACACTGCAGAAATCCTGCTTTTCACCCTACAGAAGACAAAACCTGTCTTATGCAGACAGTGAAAGCCAGCTCTGTCTACTGTCCCTGTGCGCCGGATGTGGATCGCGCAAACCAACTCAAGGCTGGAATTGTTCTGATTGGAGGAAAGCCAGCGCACTGGATACCCCAAAGGGGATTGCAGACCTGGAGATTGTCTACTAAGACACTCAATTAGATGTTGAGCTACTTGCCACGTGAAATTTCTAACTTTGTTTTAACTGAAATAGCTTATTAGTTAATGCTGCAAACAAGATTTCAACAGATGAACAGAACTGGACGGGGTTGTCTAGTTACCCCCAAAAGTGCTGCTTTACCTGTGCTGCTGCAGTTGGCTTTGAGCACATAGTCTCATCTTGGATACTACCTGTGTGCTGGCAAATCTCTGGCAGGATTACAATCGGTAGGTGGAATTGAGGCTTTTGTTGTGCCAGAACAGTACTTGGGGTACTGTCCTTTAAGTGCGTGCAAATACTTTGCCTATTTCCTTTTTTCCTCCTATTTTGTTGCGTCAGTTGCTTTCCTGCAACCGTGCTTGCAGACCTTGGCCTGGAATAGCGTTTAGAGCAAGCTCAGTGCTGCTGTGTTCTCCGTACGTTGTTTGGTACAATGGAAGTCAGCGTAGCTAGACGTGGAGGATTGGATGGGCGGCGTTTTACAAGATTTTCTGGAATTGATAGCAGCGTTAAAGGAAGCCCAGACACCTCTGCTGCCTTCCTCCACCCGCTGCCCAGCCCCCAGAAGGTAAGTCCTACCTGTGAATTCCCTAGCCAGAATGTTTTTATCTTTTGAGGAAGCAAGGAATTTTCTACTTGCCTGGAAAAAGACTTAAGGACGAGATGGTCGGGTACGTGAGGGGGTGAGTTATTACCTGGTTTCTGCGGAGTGGTCATATGGGATGGAAATGACACAAATACACCAACAGATGCTTTGCATAAAAACTCTCCGGCAAAGGGTGTAACTATTACCCATCTTCGGTCTCCAGAGCCTTGGGCTTTGTCCTCTGCTGCCCAAAAACCGGGTTGAGGTTCACTCTGGGTGTGTTTTCCTCTTAAGGCCGCACGAGGATTTGGTTGCTCAGTGCGTTTGTTTGAAGCTGCAGCTGGGACCCTCAGCCACCGCCGGGTGGGGAGAGGGTCTGAGCTAACGTTTGGGAACGTGGTAGTAGGGGTTAGTACCTAATGAGTTGAAAAAGCTTCATGGTAAAAGCAGACAGGAGGAAGCAGGAGCAGATGTGTGCAATGCTGGCAGCCGGGTGTGGGGGAAGGGGAGGCAGGTGGGAAGCAGCAGGGATTTCGGAAGCCGGGGTTCTCGGGTCAGGGCACTTGGGCTGGGCTGGTAAAAAGGGGGGCGTGGGGACGGAGCCGTGTCCAAACACACGGCGTAGTTCAATGTCTTGCACTCTGCAGAATTGGGTCTCTCGGGTGGAAGAGGTTCAGGGTATCAGAAAGGTATTGCAGAGCGGATCCCAGTTGGGAGGTGAAATTTCTGCATGTCGCTACTCTGGACCATCTCTTTTTCCAATGGAGTAGCACTATGTTAATTAGGATGATTAGACCTACGTGATGAAGCGTGTTTTTAAATGGGTGCTCTCAAGGACCAGTTTTCCTCAGGACTTTTGTGTTACAGGGACGTGATGAGGAAAAGCAATGTAGGACAGGAAAAGAGAGGCAAGTCACGAGCTTTACGCCAAACAACCAAACAGCGTATGGGGAGGGGTGGCCGGCCGCAGGGATTCAGGGGAGTATGGAAGACCGTTACGGCCGGTTCAGAAGTCGTTACTTGACATACGTAATAAACTAAAAGATGAAATGGTTCAACCTCAATCTTTTTTTCATAAACAATATAAATTGGTTATTCCATGGAAAAGAAAGATTTAGGACTCTCAGATGAAGCTGATTGTCTGTGGATGGAGATTATCCGAGTTGCTCACCTAACGTGAATTTTAGTGTTATTTGGGATGGGGAAAGGGAATAACTAGCTAAAAAAATAAATAGCTAAAACCTTTTGCTAGGCAAGGATGTAGAGATGGGTAAGATTGGTGCAATTCCAGTAAATCTGGTAAATCTTAGGGTGGTTTTCCTCCAGAAATGGATA
>NW_010235448.1:22758-51880 GCF_000690775.1 Eurypyga helias
CCATGTGCAATGAGGCAGAGTGGCAGTCTGTGCTGTTCGGGACTGCTGTTGAGAGCTGGCACGTTGTGTTACCAACATATCCTGAGGGATGGAGCTCACGCTGAGTTCCAATATAATACCCAGAGAACAGGATTGTCACATGACCTTGTACTGCGCAGGAGATAAAGAAACAGTCTTTTAAAGCATTTTCTGGTGGCTTTTTTGGTGGTGGGTTTGTGGTTTTTTAATTGCAAACAGTACGTAGAGAACACAAACGAGGGTGACATACGTGTCTTCAGTTGGGTGCGCAGTCCTTGGTCTACGTCGCACACAACCTGGCATGGTGCCTGTGCATCCGAAATGTCGTTGTGTCAGTCAGCTGACAGCAGCCCCTGTGAAAGTAAAAGCTGCAAGTGCACGGTCAGTTTACTTTCTGAAGTTTTGTCTTGACGCTAAGTCCTTAAAGCCGTGCTGTTGTGTTCAGAGAAGCTCGCCGGCGTTCTTTCTCCTCCACAGGTAAACGGGCAGAAATAAAAGGAATGGGTGTGGTTTGAAAGGTGGCTTTGTCTTCACTTCTCTTACGGGGGGCGGTCCATTAGGAAAAACAAATCCCCATTCCCAGACGGGTTGGAACAAAGTAGGTTTGAAGATGTCATGTCTCGCCGAGTCAAATCTGAAGTCTGGTTTTGGCACCTTTGAAGGGACGCAGGCCCCGTGGGGTTTCAGAACCGAGCTGACCCATGGCTGGAGAGCGTTGTCGCAGCAGGGCTTTGCACGCAGTGAACCTCACGGCTTGGGTTCGGGGCTGGTGCAGCACAGGACTGCTTTTGCCTGCTTGTGTGCCACAGCCGGTATCGCACAACAGAAACACCCAGTTTGGGATTCCCCTCCCCCATGACACTGGGGTACAGTATCTTGAGTTGAGAAAAGAGGAAGGAAGCTCAGAGCAGCAGCAAATCTCGCAGAACCCTCGCAGCTGCTCAGCCTGCCCGCTCTCCGCAGCGACAGCAACTGGGAAACGCAGCTTGGCTCCGGTGCTTTCGTTAGCTGCCCATCGTCGAGCCTGCGTCCTCGAAGTCTGGGTTTCTGTGGTGGTGGGTGTCCTTCGGAGACTGTCGGATTCACGTACGATGGCGAGGTGGCACAAGACGGACAAGAAGAGTGGCGTGGGTATGTAGGGGAGCAAACTGCCATTTGCGTCTTGGCTTTGTGACTTCTGCACAGGATGTGGGCAGGTGTTCGCTGGTGGGATGAGTTAACACCCTCCGCTTTACCAGGGTGGCCTAATTGAAATGATCAGCTTGGCATAAAGTTTTAATCTTGCCAACAGAACGACAAGAAGTACCCGAGGTTCCGCTCGGGAGATGTAACCCTTCCACCCTGCCATGCACCCCCACCCCCCTCAGATCTCCAGCTCTCACAGCAGTGCAGCTTTTCCCACCTCACTGCTGCAGAGAGAAAAAAGATGGAGTAAGTAGTGGCTGTATAGTAAGTAGCTGCTAGAACTTATGGGGAACAAATGTAGGGGAAGAAGAATCGTACAGCTGCTTCCGAGACTGTCACTTGAGGTTAGTGTTGCAGACAAACCTCGGTCTGAGTGGGTAAGGAATACTTTTTGGAAAGAAATCATCTTCCTACGTCAGTTTTCCTTAAAAAAAAATGATGATAACTTGCATAAAGAACTGAATTGCAGTTTAAAATGAAGGTGTGGAAGTAGAAATCAAAGCTGAAACACTTGAAAGAAACACCCTGCTGAAGTTAACTGTGGGTTCTCAGCATGGAAGACAGTTAATCTCGTAATAGTTATGCTTTATTTTACCTTCTAGTGGATAGTCATTAATCTGGGATCCCCAAATTCTTCTAAAAGACCCTTTTTATATTTTTAAGAAGGCCATAATATTTTGTAACATGCATTAAAACCAAAAAACCCCACCCAACTGGCTTCATGAAATAAAATGAATCATCAAGGATAAGAAGGAAAGAATGTCTTCCTGTGCAACTTCCATGTGCAGCAGTGGCAGGATTGTGAAACAGAAACAGCCTCTGCTGGCGACAGTCTATATTACAAAATAAAGGGTGTAAATATTTTGCTACGGTTTTACAAACAGTAGAAAGTACTTGATATTTGCACTTGGTTTTCTAACAGCTGCTGGCTTGGGAGAGTATGGCTGGGTGTGTCGGACGTGGTCTCTGTATCCCTGTGCCACTGACGGATGTTATCTTGGGTGTGGATGGAAGTACTAGGTTCTTCCCACGTAGCCACAGAAATTGCACTTGCAGCAGCTTTTTACAGGGAGCATTTTGGGCCAGGGCGAGTTTCATATAACCGTAATTCTACAAATTGTAATGCAGTAGTAAAAAAAGCTTTGCTGTTCTTGCGCTGTAATTTTAAGCGTGACGGGGGCCAAAGAACCTGACTTGATGTTAAACGTGATCCAGGCAGGCGGCTTTTCGCACGCGTCCCTGCAGCGGACCAGCCTACTGGGTTTGACCAGTGCGCGTCCCCCGGGAAGGCCCCTCAGCGGGGTCTGTCTGTCGCCCGTTCAGCAGTCGGCTGCCACGCGTGGCTCACAGCGCAGCTTTCCCTGGCCCTAACGTCATAGCCAGCGCGGTCACCGAGCACATGAGCAGCTGGTACGACGGGGCAGCCTCTGTGGCATTCCAAAGGCACGGCAAAGCACACATGGAATAAAAAGCATCTTGTGAAATGTATCATGTCCTAAACTAATGACAATCCAGTGGGTTTGTTTTCATGAAGACTACCTTGCTTTTGGACTGAACGGTTCACCGCGCTATTTGACTTAAAACACAATATTCAGAATAAGCGATTTAGTACAGCCGTAGTCTTTTCTCACTCTGGGGATACGCATTTCAAAATAGTAAGCTTTTAACCGAATCACTTATGCACTAAAATAAGTGTTGGTGATAAAAAGAAAGCAAATCATAGAAAAGAACATTTAATGGCTGTGTTTTGATACTGTTAAGGTTAAACTGCCATAGAGACAACACAAATTCGGGAGTTTTGAAAACTCCCAAGGACTAGGCTTTCGTTGATCTGGCCGTCGACCAGCGCTCTGGCTCTTCAAACAGCGTCGGCTTTAACAGCTACGGTGCAGTCGTTTTAGGGTGGGTGTGAACTGCGTGTAGCTTGTAGGGTGGCAGCAGTGCAGTCACTCCTATGCGGACGTACTGTTTTCTGAAACGCTGTCTGCCAGAAATACTGCTTCTCCTCCTCTCATCCATCTCTCTGGTAAGGCTGTTGTCTCCCTCAGTCTGGTTATTTGGGTTTACAGCAGACTGGAATTCTTGAAAAAGGTCTGTTAACGTCAGGAGTCTGATGGTTACAGCTGCTTGTGTGTGAAGGTGACATGTGGGTTACTTGGTCACGTCACTGAATACCCTGCGATCTGTTGTATCCTGTGGAGGACAAGTCCTGAGACTTGGGTAGTTTCCAGGTGCCAACACAGTGACCTGTAAGTTGGGGACTAGGGGTCAGAACGAACTGAAAAACTAACTTGCTGTCATATAAGCATTTAGGACGTGACTGGTAGTTTTTGCCAGGAAGAGTAAGGACCAGGGCAAAATAAAGCTGCTTTTAAAAACTTGCAAATAAGAAAAAAATTTAAAATTCTTTTCCCTCGGCAAAGTAAGAAAAAGCCAGTTAGCACTCGACCTACTGCTAAGATGAGCTGAAAGAAGCAAGCAGCCACTCTCTGACTAAAAGAAATCCGCAGAGCGTGAATAATGAGAAGGGATTATCAAGCGCATCAAGTAAGAAATGGTGCAGTTGATTAAGGAACTTGGCTAGTGTTTAAAATCAGACAACAAATTTATCAAAGCTTTGATAAATTTCCTCTAAATAGGTAAAGGAAGTGACATACCCAGTTTGTAACGCAGCAGATGGGTTTCTGCCTTACACTGGTGATACCTTTTGCTTCGTATGCACAAAGAAAAGTAAACCGGGTTAGCCACAGAGAAACTCGCTCAAGAACAAGAACAGTATGACCTTGCCTGTACAGCACTAATAATGGGCTAAATGAGATTAGGCCTACTGTATATAGAAATAATTCTTTGGTTTATGGCTGTGAGGCTTCGAGTAAATATACTGTGTTTGTAAAATCTGTAGCTGGCAGATAACCTGATCTTAAGGAATCCATGACACAGAGCATTTAAAACACGGGAAATAACAGCAGCTCTTTAACACTGTTGCATGTACTTTGAATATACATTCCCTCTCCGGCAGTTACCATAGCCACAACCAACTATTGCACTGCTTTCCAAACTGGGAAGCCGTAGATGTGTCCTTCATACATGTTGAACTGATCCTTGGAGAAGAGAAGGTATGGCTGCGCTTTCCAGTGGGAACTCCAAAACAGAACGTTGTCATTTAAAGTCTAGAGCAGGTCACTGGGGAGAACTGACACTGCAGACTTGGTGGTATTTCCTTTAGCCTGGGCTTCCTCACGGCTGTTCTAGGCTACGGGCACAAATGTGACCGTGACGTAAAAGAGAATCTATCCAAGCTGTGTCATCACGTGTGGTAACAGTAATACCACTTGATGTTTCTCTGCTTGCCCCAAGTGAGCCTGTTTCCTGGGTTAAAGGGGGTTTTCCTGGCAAACCTTGTACGCATTAGACTTGTATGCAAAAACTCACAACCGTAGCAACATCCGTGGCATAGTCTGTTGCAAAGCAGAATAGGGAAAACGAGAATAATCGAATGGGCTTTCCAACAACAATAGAATACTCGTTCTGCGCGTGCTGATAGATTTAACTGTCTTGTAGGTTGCCTTCAGCAGGGAGCGTTCCATTTCTGCTTCTGCACAATTGCTTTGAGTTCATAGCTAACTACAAATTCAGTAAGCTATTCCTTATACCCGAGTTCCTTTTCTCAGCCAAACTGTTGGCCCAGTCTGGTTTATTTTCCCTCATTTATCTTGGAAACTAAATACATGTTTTCTTTCATTATATAAATTGGTGAGAATAGTGCAAGAATCTTTCACCAAGAATAATTAAAAAAACCCCTAACACCCCAAAACCCCAAACTAAAAAAAAAAAAAAAAACCAAAAACCAACAAACCAAAAAAAAACCACTGAACACACACAGACACCCCATACCCGCCCCCCCGAAAAAGAAACAAAAACCTTAGAAATCAGTTGGGGAATAATCACACTGAGGTTTTAGTTGCAGGCTTTTTTTGGGCAGGTGTTTAAAGAGGTTTTTCAAAATTAAATCTATTCTCTTAGAAATTGAAGGGAAAGACAGTGTAATTGCTATATTTTAGCTAGAGGAAACTCAGGGAGTGATGAGGCCTGGAGAAGTATGGCCACAAGTGAAATGTAAGTTTTGAATTTAAGGTCTGTTGTAGGCATGCTTGTGTCTCGGGAAAAGCAAGAAAGGTGGGTGAAGTGGGCCTACTGAAACATAGAGCCTGTGAAAGACAACAAGCTTCTGGGGTAATACAGACCGCAAGCTTTTTTGACCATACGGGGCTCCTTTGTGTTCTATGCTTCTGGAAATCTTTATTTTCAAATCTCTGATGAATCCCATGTTATTTTTAAGTCTTTTATTAGAAGTGTGCCTGATGCCTTCAGCTTCCACTGATGGGCAGAGTTTCAGCTTGAGAATGTTTGGCCCAACCCGCTTTGAATGAGCAGTAGTATGCTGAGTACACAGCGCCCTGGTTAGGGTAGAAGGCAGGCTGTGTGCCCGCTTTTGTGTTTTACTTAAATAGCATACTCCAGATAGCTGCTATTCAGCTTTGCACCGGATTCCTGAGCTTACACAAGAAGTTTGTCCTTTGTCTTGAAGCATTCCCAGCCTAAATGTACTGTACTTTTAGGGACGGTACAGGGCAGAAAAGTCATGCTAGGCCAGTGGGTTTTATGATAGTTTCCTAGTAAGGTGCAAGATGAAAAGTGTCTGCTCCGACCTTGAGGAAACGATCATATTTTTGAAAATGTTACAAGCTGGTGAAATATCGTGTTGGCATGCTAAATTCGAGTGTCAGATACAGTAAATTCAGTACTCCTGTACTGCTGAATCTGAAAATGGGTATTTGTCAGTTTGAAGCATCAGCTGGGGGGAGGAGAGGACTGGCTGACTCCTGAGAAACTGTGGAGATGCATGTGCTCAGCCTGAGTGCAAAGGGCTGTGACTGGCCTGTCTAATTTAATCTGCTGAAGACCATTCAAAATTATTTTGCAACCATGTGAAATGTATGTGGATTGAGCTGTAAAGAGGACAGAGCTTTGATCAGGATCAGTGGCCTACTTCGTGAAATGCAGCCCCTGAACCCAACAGGCTGTTCTACCTGCTTGGGAAAGAACAGCAGCTTTGAAGTAGAGGTCACTGCAAAGAGCAAACTGAAGTAAGATGAAGACAGAGCTGGGAAAGGAATGTCTCTATCCACAATCTCTCAAGAAAAGGAGAAATGACCATGCTGCTATTTTCTGTGGAAAGGTAAAGAATCAGAAACAATAACTTCATTCAACTATTGGTTACGTTCGAACTTCCTGGTTCTTGTACTGGCTCTTGTCTGTGTAAGAGGGAAAATAAGTAGCTCAAGTCAGCTAAAACCTCCATCTGGCCCCAAGGTTAAGCATGTGAAGAAACCTGTCTTCAGTTGTTACCTGAGGACTGGAGAGTTACCGTTTGAGCACGATTTGCAATAAATTCAATTAGCCCCTGACCCACCCTGAGCTCTGGTGCATGTCTCTGACCTGTGAAATGTTCCGTAGAACTGCACCCGTGTCACGTTGATGACGGCACGCTTGCTTCGTGAGATTTAGGGGGAGATCCCTAACTCCGAGTACAGGAACACACATTTTACAGCTTTCTTTCCAGAATTCAGGTTTGCTGGTGTCTGACAGACAGACAGATCCTGAGTCACATCACCATTTTGTGAGCAGAACATGGTAACTGAACATAACGCACTGATGGGAAAGACGGCACTACTGCTACATGACTGCTCATCAGAGTGGAGCTGTAATATTTAAAAAATAAAATGGCACAGGATGCTTGCTGAGGCTGTTCATTACAAATCGCGTGAATATGCAAAACACTGCGTGAGTTATAACATCGAAATCATTCCAGATAGTCCTCCTGTTAAGTTAAAATGAAAATAAGAGCTGGTTCAGCTAAGGTACATCTGGGAATTTCTTCTCCAATCCTGTTGAAGCAGAAGGGTGGAAAGTAGCCAAGGAAACCAACTTGAAACTTGGCTTATTACTGCAAGGTGAGTCTCCAGAATGAACCAGCATAATGCTTGTGTTCGTTAGAAAGAACAGGGCAGGGGCTTGCCGTGAAGGAAAACAGGCAGGAAACAGGGCGATGAGGATAATCAAGGGCTTCAGTGCTGCAGGTCTGTGGGGTTTGCCTTGCTCACCGTTCCCATCTTGCACTAGCTTACAGGCTGATCACGTGAACAGCAAGAATGTGGGGGTTTAAAGTACGTGAAGACTGAGGAAATCTAGATTTTGAGGAAGGGCTTCTGTTACCTGTGTGTTTTCTAGAGTGTTTTGTGTGTGGGTGTTCTCAGACAAGGGACAAATTGTGGTATTTTTTACTATTTTTTTCTGCTTGTCATCTTCTAAATTGGAGGATATATAATTAAAATTATTAAATGTTAACTGTCCTTCTGTCTCAATCTGTGGTTGTTTGAATTTATATTTTAACAGGCATCCTACTCTGAACAAAGAGTGACTGTTTCATGTACCTTGTGTCTTGGATAGTCCAGAGAAATGTCCTCCATGGATCTTCATTACTCTGCTTCAGAAAACACGCACATACCTATGTGGTGTAATGAAGCAGGCTTCGTAGCCATGCATACGTTCAACAGCAGGCACACGTCTGTGACTAGTGGGGGGAATGTGCGTAGCATAGCCAACAGCTCCGGCTTTAATAAGATACATAGGAATTAAATGGAAACATAAGAATTGTTTTCAGCCCTCACACTCATTTTTCACTACTGGGATGGACACGGGTAGATCACTTATGCTCCGGGTGGCGGAAGGTGTGAGAGTGACAGCAGAATTAGACGTGGAAGTTTCTTACAGTAACTGTCTTAACAGCAGGTATTATTTGGCTCAACGAGAAAGGATTCTTTGGTCATGCTTTATGGGGAGTGATGGGGATCACTTGCGTCTTCCCGAGGTCCAACTCGAAGCCCACTTGTGCTTGAGAAGAGTTCAGTTTGGCAAATCTTTTACGTTCGCAGTTTGACCGGCTGTTTCTCAGGTTTGCTTTCGGAAGCCATACTGGTGTTGTGGTGGGCTGGCTTTCAGCTCATCTCTGGGAGGAGCGAAACCACCTGGAATCTCAGGGTGTTTTGCATTGGTTGGTTTGTTTTCTACATGTCCTGCTATAAAATTACCACTGAGACTATGGTGAGCTCTTTATTCTTTGCTGATCCAGGGAGAGGTGTGTGTGTGGAATTTGCTAACTGCTTAGTGAACTGTAAAGTGCATATTTAGGAACACTGTCTTAAGGCTGGAGTTCCTGGGCATTCTCTGTGCCATTCTGGGATAATCTGACAGCCTCTGTGTAGAGGTACACTATGGGTGGGAACACCTTAGCCTGATGCTGGCTGCTGGGGAGGGCATATGCTGTCCAAATCTGTCCCACTAAGCTTATTGCCATGACATCAGTCGCTCTTAAGGTCAGTAATTGCTGTTGGGATTTAGAAGGAATGCTGGGGTCTTCAAGCAGGCCACCTTCTGTGCCCTGAGCATACTGTCTCCTTTTGTATTTATGGCTGGCATAGAGGATGCCAGGGACTGGAGTGGTAGAAAGTTCTTCAGAGTGGTTTGAAGGGACCTTTATTTCTACTGGCCAAGGAGTTTATTTAAAAAAAAAAAAAAAAAAAAAAAAAAAAAGTCAAGAGCAAAATAAATGAAATGTGTGTTTGTGCACACCAAACCGCACTTTCACAACCCTGAAGGTCTCCACAGAGGGTGGAGGACACTGAACCCTCCTCTTGGCTGGTGAACTCTGAGGTGATACTTGCAATATAAGAGGGTCACAGTTTATAAGGGAAATTGTATCATTTGTACCGGTTACAGCTGACAGAAGATATAATTGAATATAACAGTCGAATTTTCATTCACAGTTAATCATTAAAAAATTAGCAGATGTGATAGCTGGGCGGTCTGGTGCTGTAGGTAATACATCTGGGTGAGGCTGATGGAATTAAGTTGTTTGCAAAAAACTCTATAAACAATCAATGGTACATATGGAACTAATTTCTTATCATAAAATGTCTGGATAGGTCTACAGCTTAAAACTTGGTAAAGGAATTTGTTAAAGTCATCTTACCAAACAATCCAAATTCTACAGTAAAATCTCTCTCACTGTTTCCACTTACTCATTTAGAAGATTCTTAGCTGATATAGCCACTTCCTTTGTCAGTTTGTTACTGCATTTTACAATATATTCATCATTGTAATGAAGTTTTTAAGACAGCAAACCCAGTGTGCAATGTGAACATATGACTCAGTAATTTGCATCTACATTTTGAAACAAATAAGTAAATAGAGCAGCGCCTATTTTGAAATATCAAGTAAATGCTAGTCGAGTAATCTTAACCTGTATGGACATTTAATGAAAACAATAAGAGCCCACCACCCTAAACACTCCAGTGGAAACCTTTCTTTAAATGGCACACCCCCCACCCCACCCCCTATTAGGAGGGTCATTTGCCCATTTGCCACCTTCCATTTCTTGAAATCTGTGTCAAGACTCCTGAAAGGAAGCCACTCAGAACATAACTACACATCTGCTACACATATCGACTCCTTAAATTCAATATTTTTGTTGAGCTAAGGCAGTTCTCTGAGATCACTGAGGAAGCCTCTTCAAGATTCTCTTGACTAACTGGCTGAATCTGGACAGCAGAGCCTCCTTCAAGATGTTTGGGTTTTTTCTTGTTTTCTCCCACCACGTGTTTAATGATTCAAGCTGCGCTACTCAGCCAGGAGGAGGAACTGGTGGGAAGGCCACTTCATGTCAACAAGAACTTATTTTTGGTCCAATAAGCCTCTTAAGTAAACCTGAAATTCCTTCTAGTTTCTGTTCCAGAAATGTAATTAATATAATGACCACAAAAGAAACAAGAAACATAATTTATGGAACATTTGAAAAAGTGAAGAGGTAGCTCTACACTCATTCCTTAGGCATTTTCTTGAAAGGCAATTTAATTTGAGACTTTAAACATAATTTTAAGTACAATGTTTAAGTAAAATGTGTCATTACTATACATTTTGGCCTAGCAGAAGTGAATATCCTGCTTTAGAAGCCTGTAGAGGGGGAGCATAAAGGAATGCAGGAGTATACTGAAGGTAGGTTCAGCTTTCTAGATCAGCTCTCTCCTAGTGCAAAATACTGTGTTTGGATGCTCTGGCTATGTGGATGGACTGGGACGCTGTCATGAAAAAGGAAGAAAACTCTGCCAACTGATATCATTACTGCACCACACACATCATGGTTAGTAGCGAGTGTACTGTTCCTACTTATGCAGTTTCACTGTGGTTTGGAGCTTAAATATTTTAATCAGTTTCCCTGTTTGATACTAGCTTCAACAACCACTCAACTCTGTCATGCTATTGTAAAACTCTATAACCAAGCCCATAAAGAAAAAACATACAGAAACAAACGCTTACCCTAGCAGCCCACATCCTGTAGCCCTAGAATGTAAGAACTAGTCAAGAATCTTATTTTCTTCAACTCTCTGAAACTTAGCTGTTCTTTAACCACATAGAGATAAGGTTCTGATTAGAACGCTTTTAAAATTCGCTGCTCCTGTGTTCTTTGCAGAGTGATGAAATACAGAAAATTATAAAACTTTCTACTGTTTCCATATAAAACACAGTTTCACGTTAAGATGAATCATCTAAACCCAGGGAAGCGTTCAGTAAGTTCAGTTTTCACATGCATCTCTGTGCCCGTTCTCACCAGTGATGCCATACATTTCTGTAAACGCTGCAGTTGAATTCTTAGACCAGTAGACTCACGGTTCTCCAGTACATGAACGTGTATATGTTGCAGACTTGCATCTAAATAAGTGGCCTTAAACCCCGTGCAGCGCAGTCGTTAGGAATAGCTTGCTTTCATGCATATCCTGGTGGGTTTTGTTTTCAGCACCATCCGTTTTCAGCACCTGCATATTTTGGCAAGAAAAAAGATCAAATAATGGTAACAGATGAAGTTTCTTGATATAATTATGGTTTTTATGCTTGTTTCTTCTAGTGCACTTATCCTGGTATCAGAGAATCTTAATAACTGTGTGTGTTTTTCAGTTTAACTGTAGCGTATGGCTGTATTGAAAAAACAGTATTTTTGTATATTCCTTGAATTTTCCAGCTATATACAATTTCAAGGGCACAGGAATACCACAGCTACCTCTACAGATCGGTGATGTGGTCCATATCTTGGAGTCCTGCGAAGGTAAGTCAGTTACCTTCAAGCTCTTCATTTCTCCGTGGGAATAACAATCCTTTCACTTCACAGCAATTCCCTGTGTTACATAAGCAGTTGCCTAATGCTCTTAGTTGTATTGGTGGTGATGTTCTATTTTGAGGAAGAACCTATTCATTTTTTGGAGAGCCAAAATCAGACATGTTAAGGTATATGTGGTTTTTTTTGGGAAGCCATTACCAAATGAGGAAGTAATCAAGATGAATGTAGAGTTTGTGAAGTACATTCCAGCTTGCAATATACCTGATGGAGGTTACATTAGATTTGACTGAAGTTTTAATGGAGTACATTTTTACCTCTAAATTTAATATTTGTTGCTAGGAGCTATTCAGCTACCTAATCATCCTATAGTATAGGATGGAAATTTAAAGTAGTCTGCAGGTCAGATGATCGGCCCACTTCTGAAAACCATCCCACTTACTGAACATGTTAAACAGCAGAAGTCCAAGTCAAGTCACGCATGATAGACAGTCAGTATGCTGATCCAAACTTTTGTAGTCAGTATGGGGAGATATCTGACCAACTGGCATAAGTGGAAAATAAATAAAAGCAGCAGAAGAATAAATGAACCTAAAATTTGTATATTTGTGTAGCTAAATTAATTGTTGATCCTATTGTGATAGTGTATTCCTCCATATTAATTTGATCTGTACCTTCACAATCTGACCCAATTTTCTCCCAAGTCTTCCAGAGTTGCTTAAATTTTTATTAGTATAAAGCAACAAGGGTGCAATTATTATTATTATTTAGGCACTGGTTAAGTTTCTGCAAATGTCATTGTTATAATAATTTGGTTCCAATCTGCAGTGATGTTCTTGACCAGGTAAGAGTTTAAAAGAAATCATACAGTGCTTTGCAAAATGTATCACAAAGTTCTCTTCTTCAAACTATCTCCCCTGTCTGTCAGCTGTATCTTATTAACAGTAGTTAGGTTACAGAGAAAGGCCAACTGCTGATTTCTGCACTTAGAGACTGCTCAGGGTTTGAAAGACGCTGCGTATATTGTGGTCATAAGGCTGCGAAGAACCTGACGCTGTTTGAGACCAGCCCATTCCACAGCACAGAGCTCTAGGCTGTTTTGCATGGAAACACTGTTGTATTTGGGAAGAGTATCTGAGAACACCCCCTGTGTTTTGGAGCACAGAGCATATTTTTTTCTTCTTCTACTTGTAAGAGAAATCAAATATCTCTGAGCTTCAGTGAAATACTGACATCACTCATTAATCTATTAGTCAACAGGTGGATGTCTCAGTTATGAATAATGAATCGTGTCCTCTCCTAAAAAAATGAAAGGTCTGCATAATTCTTTAAGTGTCCATTCTAAACATTTTGGTTAAGAAAAAATAAACTGGGAAACCAGAAACCTCCTCATCCCTATATTTCTGCCTCTGTTAACTGCAGAAACAGCATTTCAAGTTTCTGACTCCAGCGGTACATTTGTTGTCACCCCGTCTAGTAAATTGAGCAGCGATTTTATGGGATTATTTTTTTATCTAAAAGCCTTTTCTGAATCCTCAGCCCTTAACAAGCTATGTCATATCTTGCTTTACGTAATATGTTTGTCAGTGAAGTGGAATCCTTTGTACTGAGCGAGTGAGGAAGTTCATCTACCAGATATCTTAAAAGCATGCTGTCAGCTGCAGCTGAAGGGTAACCAACAGTAACAGGGTTTTTCCTGTGCTTATTTTACGTGTTATTTTAGTTCGCTTTGCATGCCCAAAATATATGCACAGAACATGTATGTGCAGTCACAATATATGGGATGAACTAGATCTTACACACTTGGTTGTAAATTCGAGACTATGTGCAAATAATTCAGTTGTAGAGTAAGTTGGAAGTCTGTTTTTGAGAAAATACTGGGGGAAAAAAAAAGTCAGTGTTGAAAACCTGAAAAAAAGAAAAAAACCTGTCCTGAGTCTTTATTTGAGGTCAGCGATTCTCCTGTGACTATTCACATAGCCTTTCTCACAGTACTGCTGGGGTTTGGGATATTTTTTTTTTTTTTTAATGCTTTGGTTTTGTGGCTGAAAAGCCTGTGCTGTGTTAGAAATACTGAGAGAGAAAAGGTGGTAGGGAAGAGATGTTCATGAAATTGTAGTCAGGAAATGTACACTTTCAGTCATGAAATGCTTTCTTCGGGTGAAATGGAGTTGGACGCTGTTGTTGCGCAGGTAGTGTTTCACGATGGAATGTGTGCGCAGCGGACACGGCTTCTGCTGTCATTTACTGTGCTGATTGAGCTCTTCCATCTGTGTTCTCTGTAGACGTTCATTGTGACTTCACGGGGGCAAAGAGGGAACAAAGTCTGAATTAGTGTTTTAATTGCCACTACTGCAACACTGCACTCTTTCGTGTTTCAGAAGGGGTTTCTAGTTGTGGATGGAACAGGAGCTCCATAATAGCCCTTTGCTTTCTTGAGGTTATAATTTGAACACGAGGAAGCTGCTTACATGAGTTGGGTCCAAAAGCTATAATTCCTCATGGCAGAAAGATGGCTTACTCTTCCTATGTTCAAGGAAGTTGTTTTATAACAACAACCGTGTACGGTATTGGATTAATACTACACCTAGAACACAATTGGAGGAGCTTCCTGGGCTATCCAGTGTCATGAGAGATCTCGCGTGGGAGAGAGAGATACGTGTGTATGTGTTATTTACTGCATTACACACCAGCTTATTCTACCTTTTCTTTATGTGAGTGTGGGGGTGTCAAATTCTGTGTAAGGCTAAATGTACTTACTTTGCAAGAGGTGAAACTAGACCATATAATCATACTTACTAATGTGCAAGTCACACTAAATAGGCTTCTGATACTCACTTTACTGTCATCTATAGTTTTTTTTAAAGTAACTACTGATTTTTAAACAACTTATGCTAGAGAGTTCTTATTTGAAACTAAACCCTTGACTATTATATTCTTTTTTTATGCATATATTCTGTTGTACTAAGTGCACTCTTTCTTCCTTTTAGATTGGTACAAGGGCTATCTGGTCAGACATAAAGGATCAGAGGTAAGATCATGCTGTTCCTTCCTATGAGACTATTTTTAAGAAATCAACCCATGAAGTGTTTTTTTTTAGTATCTCTTATCAGATAGTCCTATTCTGATCTCTGAAGTCAGCTATCTCCATTCTCTTTCACTTCAAGATTAATAAAATTATCATTATTTCTCCTGGACATTGTTGGTAAATACTAGTGAGGACTGGGAGAAGCAAATTAATGAAGAAAAAATTACTGTGCCTTCAGGTTAACAGACTGATGAAGACATCATTTAAAATAGCTTTTTGAGTTCATTTACTGCCACGTGTCTGTTTCTGCACTTTTTTCGCTAAAGATTTTTTAGGCAACATTTAATCTAAACAACTCCCATCAGGCTTAAATTCTTGTATCTCTGATGTTCAAAAATCATATTCATAATACCAAAAAAGTCAGTATTCTTATACCTAAAGATGGAAAGCCAAAAATGAATACTTTTTACGCTGGGTATGATGACTCCTGAGTTAGGTAGCAACAAAATGAGATTTTAGTTTCAAATGCACTTTTGTAGAATAAAAGCATGTTTTGAAACTTGCTCTGAGTATCAGATTTTTTAGGGAGCAGCAATGCAAAGGCATTTGAAGTTAGAGATTCATGGCTATATTACAGTAAAAATGTCTGCTGGAAGTTGCTTCTCTGTAGCCTGGAAAAAGGATGTATAAAACTTTCACGGTCACTTAGAAAGGGATATCTGGGGAGCAGAGGGACAGTTGCAGGCAGAGAATATGCCAGCAGAAAAAAAATCAGAACAGTCTTAAGTTGACTATTTCCTCTTTTTCTTATTTTGTATTCAATGCCTTGTAGGTATTAACAATAAACATGCATTAACTGAGAGCAAAAAATCTGTGTGTGATAGTAAAATATTCGTTTCCTTTTGGAAGTACTAGATGCTTGATTTTACCATTTCACTTCATTGCTCAATGACTGCGCATCCTAAAAGTCAGAGGAATGAATAATTATTTGTGATAATGACGCATAGTCATTTTCTCCAGACTTCTACCTGTTGTTCTCATGTTCTATGAGCCCCAATACAACTGCATAGTGCGCTTTATTAGCTTGCTTCCATTTTGTGCTCAACACAGGTGAGGTGGAAGCCAGGCCAGTGATAAGGTAGTTCACCCTAAGTTCTTGATACAACACAGTATTTCAGTGGAAGCTACCCAAAGTAGTTCCTGTCAGCTGTTAGGTCTGCAATAATTGAGGGTGGATCTGAGAGAATGGCTGACCATCCTCCCATCCTGTCCAGTACTATCACTGTGTTTTATATACTCATTTGACATTTATTTAGTCTCAAAATATTATTGCTGTTTATTCTAATTACAAATTTAATTTTAATTTATTAAAATTTAGTTTAAAACTAAAAGGGAAAATATTTACCAGAACTAACCACCTCCTCTTAATTAATTCTTAATATTGCTAAAGGTTTTCATCAAGGTCAACATGCACAATGTGGTTTAAGATGTATTATTAAATTCATATACTAAGTTTTTACTATGTTTACTATTTACCTTTTTTATTTTGCTTCTTCACAGACTCTTGAACTTAAATCTTAATGAAAAATGGTGGAAGTGATAAGACATTATTATGTTTTAATTAAGATCCACTGCTTAAAAAAAATGGCTGTAAAAGCTGAAATCTAATTGAGAGAAAGACTTTGTGAAGTACCAGTTATTCAACAGGGGAGAATCCAAGAAGAACATGGCTTAATTACCAAGACTTAATTTGCGAGTTAATGTGAGGATTGTCATGGATAGATCGATGGTCAAACTTTCCTTTAGGATGACTTCGAACACTTCAGGTGGTGTAGAGCAAGGCCACATCACATTAGATCAGTTTGCTGGTGACCTTTTTTTTTCTACACAGGACAGTTTAAAACAAATGTTGAGAATGTAATGGAATTTGGTGTCTCCTTTGCTACATCTTGTTGGGCATCTTACTGCATGGCCCTAGGTAGTACAAAACGAGACCGTAATCTCAGTTGCAGTGGTGCAATGTACACCTAAGAGGTTTGAGAGTTTATGGCTTTAGTAACTAAGCCTCTCTCTACTTTGTGCATTGCAAAGGTCATTCTTTTTCCTTAAAGCATTTTTAGTCTTATGCACAGCGTTCTTGGCTCTTACACTTCAAAGTAAACTTTGCTTACTATCCTTCATATCAGTGGCCATTTTGTTATTCATCCCAAGTGATTTCCTCTGTCTATCAATATTTCTTTCACTAGGTGCAATGTTCCTATGCCAGCATGTCTCCTTCGGTTTGATAACCAAGCTGATCTCTAAATTGGACTGCATTTTTTTCCTAGAACAAGAAACGTTGGGTTGATGCACAGAGAAAATGTTTCTTGACTGTATTTACACTGTATGTACTGTTTTATGGGAGACTAGATGGTGGCGCAGGGTGTTGCTGTTTCTTACAAAGAAATGTAATTCTATGCAGTCTATGATTGCAGAAAAGCATATGACGAAACTTGTGATATTTACCTGTCAAAACAGAAATGCACCTAGAAAACGAGATAGGCGGCAGTTAATTTGGAGACTGTAGTTTATGTTCATAGTCATCGTTTTATGAAGAACATTTAGAAGGGGGTTTTGGAAAGGTATCATTTGTTACTTAAATGTTCTTGGACAGTAAGTGTGGATTGAATTTTTTTTTCCTCCTTCAACAGGGAATATTTCCTAAATCTTTCATCTACATCAAGGAAGTTACTGTTGAAAAGAAAAGGTATTGAATTTAACTGTTTTATTACATTAAGGATCTTGTCTGCTAAAGAATGTTTTAAAGCATTTACATGCCTTAAACACAGTAATGTTAATATAAACCCATGAAACTCAGACATTCTTTTTCATTTTCATTGTGCTAAATTTTCTTTTCTTCCCTAGACATACAGAAAACATAATACCTGCTGAAATTCCTTTAGTTCAAGAAGTTACCACTACTCTTTGGGAATGGGGAAGCATCTGGAAACAGCTCTATGTGGTATGATATTTTTGCATACTGTATGGCATATTAATTATTTATACATATTGAGGTCTTGTTCAAAATAGTGTCTTAGGTGCAGGGCAGGATCTGGGAAGATTTAAGAAATTATTTCTTTATCACTGCTTAGTTGATTACCATTTTCTTCAATGGCTTAAAGTTAAAAGGTTGACTTACTGCTGAGGAGTGGTATAACTTCGTGCCTTTAGGTTTCAACCTTGAATATCTTGTGCAGGATAAATTTTTCATAACTGTTCTTCGTAGAGTTCACAAGTTTCAAGATAGGAGTATCAAACACAGCTAAGATGCATTTGAAGAAGATTCGCCATGTTCTTGGGATGCTAAAACAAAAGTTGTTCAAGGCTCACTGGGAGGGTGTAGCTATTAACAATTGGCAATTTCAAGAAGTCAGTCTTTTTACTTTCAATCTCTTAATTTTACATTTGTTAAAGATTTTTTTTCCCATCATGGAGAAAACCAATTTTTCCTGTGAGTTCTTTTACCAATACATAAAAGTGCAGTGAATTCAGAGGTGTTTGTCAAAACACAGTATCTGTGTTCCTTGTAATTAGCAACTGGTAGTCATGGTGGTCTTTTGCATACGCTTGTAATGCCCATGGTGTAGTACAGAACTGCAGAAGTGATTATGTCAAAACGGCCACTGCATCAGTATTTGTGTTCCTTGTAATTAGCAACTGGTAGTCATGGTGGTCTTTTGCATACGCTTGTAATGCCCATAGTGTAGTACAGAACTGCAGAAGTGATTAATGATTTTTTAAAATTATCTTTTTATTTCAATTGGGCCTGAAATATTTTTTCAGACCTCAACTATACTTTATTCAGAAACCAAACCTTTCTTGTAATATTATACCTGTACTTGGACTGCAAGATTCTGAGAAATAAACTTTGATTCTGAAGGGCAGAAGGCTAATTTTTACATTTGCATAATCATAGATATTTTGCGTGTTGTAACCTTACATTAATCCCTACTAATTCGAGTGACTTGTTTATGGATTTTTGGCTGTCAGGCTGACGTTAAAGTGTGGACTGGAAAAACATAAAAAGACTGTGAATTCTTTAGTACCTGAGTATTCTCTTCTAATGGATAACCTGTTCAACAACTTGCACTGACTGTTCCTGGATTCCAGCCATTGGATTTTGCTTTTTCTCTGTTAGGCCAAAGAAATCTTCATTAATATACTTTGTGAAACATGTCACTTCTTAGTCTTCCTCATGTTAAAGTCAACAATTAAAGCTATTCTTTTTTCCGTGAATGGCACTGGAACTGCTTTAGTGACTTCTGTGCATTCTCTCACTTTTCTCTTAAATGTATTAATACCACAATCAAATGTTGTTGTTCCCAGCATACTCTTATCAGTATCTCATACAGAAGTGTTGTTTTCTATAACATTTTCCCTTGACGGGACTTAGTTTACAAATTTTAGAATAGCCCAATGAAGTAAAACAAAAATAATGAAATTCCCTATCCCCATACAAACCGCTTAAATTTCACATCATTTCTTTACAGTCACATGGGAGATTCTGGCCTTAACAATTTGTGGGACAAGAGGAGGAAGGAAGCCAGGCTTAATACTTCGCCTAATTCTTGCTCCTGCAATCATTTAGCATTAAATATGACACATCTTTTAATTGTCAAGACTGACATTTCAGTTCAAATTGAAGCTTGAAACCTATTGTTTTCTTTTATATCGTAGGCAAATAAGAAAGAGCACTATGATGTATGACTTAATGGAGTGGCGGTCACAGCTTCTGTCCGGGACTTTGCCAAAGGATGAGCTTAAAGAACTGAAACAGAAAGTCACTTCCAAAATTGACTATGGTAACAAGTAAGCGGCCTACATTGCTTCCAGAAAACGTGATTTATTTTAAAGCACCTAGCTAGAATAGAGATGATGATGTTTTGCTGTTTGCAGTTCTGTACCTCATTAATGAGAGATGTAGACACATTGAATCTTCCTTTTTAAACTTGTCCCTGTTATTCCTGTGATAATAGTATATACCATGTTGGGGTTTCTCATAGAAATTGCTTTTTGAAAATATTAATTTATTTGTTAATTACAGAGATACGAGCTTGTCACTTGCAAAGATTTGAGGTCAGGTAACTAGCCTTTATACACATGTAATGTCACTGTACTCCAGACACAAAATTTGTCCATCCTTCACAAACACAGGCTACTCCTAGTAGTGTTATGCTACCACTTTAAAGGTGGTGCTGAGAGACCTTAGTGTTGTGGTTGAATAGTGGAAGTCTGAAAAGTCTCTGAAGTGTGCAGAGCCTTTGCTAGGAGCACCAGACCACCACCCTACACTCCCCCTCACAACTCACTGGGGAATTTCCAGGCAGAACTCTGGTTCTGGTAATGCAAGTGAAACTACCAGGGACAGAACAGATATTTTACAAAATGCCTCGTCTGCTTCTGGCTAATGAAAAGCCACTGCAACATAACAGGTTTTTAGCAAAAATCAGGCTATGTGGGCTCGAGTGGTGTTCCACCATCTGATAAAGGGGGTAGTTGGTAGACAAATCTTTATAGTACTGGCTTTATAGGCATTGGAATTTATTTATAAACTGTATTTAGCTATTGTAAGTGACTGTGGTTTCTGTGGCCTGAAGGCCTATATGCAGCTGAAAGTCTTCAGTTACCTGTGGCTAGACTTAAAACAGTGACCATGGGTTGTATCCTGCCACACTATGTGGAGTTGAATGGTCACTTCAAGACAGATTTTACTTTGAAATGCTCCAGTCAAAGAAGTCTATCTTGGATTAAGACAACACTAACATATCTTTGATATCAGACTTCTGTTTTCACTCTCTTCTTTCCAAGTTATGAGACAGTAAGCTTCATTCTTTAGAGAAGTGGGATGGGAGGGGATGTTTAAGATGGTTTGGGATTGTATATAACAACAAGTGCGAGTTGGAGAGCGTGTGGGGTTGAGTTGTGATGCATCAAGGACACTTGTCAAACCGTGGAGAAGGAATGAAGAGGAATGACAATGGAGGCTGAGTGGGTCATTGTGGGAAAGGAGACTGAACATCAGTTCAGGAGAGGCTGTGGATAATCATGTAAGGTGCTGAAGATGGCTTGGTCTGACACAGACTTCAAACACTAACAGTGCTATAAGGGCAGCTAGCACATTTTAGAAATTGTGAAAGGTACAGTCCATCACAAATGAGACCATTTTTAGAGGGGGATGGAGGAGTGAGAACCTGGATAGGCAAGAAATGGTATCTCTTTGCTGAGGTGACGCCTTGACACTGTGGGCAAAAATATGTAGAATATATGGAGGTAAGACTTGAGTTTTGCATGTTGAGGGGGGGAAAAAAGGGCGGAAGGAAAAAAGGCATGATTTGTATGAGAGCAAAGGAGAACAGAGCCTAGTAGTTAAGTAACAGAACTCGGAGAGTAAGAGAGCAACATAAAAGCAGAAGGTAACAGGAAAAACCTACGCATCTTGATTACAAAGGTTAACAGAAAGGAAAAGAGATGAAGGCTGTCTGAAGTCATGGAACATGGTGAATCATGGTGACAGGCATTTAAATACTTTGGAGACATTACTTTAAATTCCTAAAATGGATAAATACTGCACAAGAGCTTGGAAAGAAAATTGTGGCATTTTAGTTAATTTTTTCTTCGACTATTGCATGTATTTAAACTTACTTTCTTGCTTTAAAACTCGTAGCAGCTCCTTGTGTGTTACACTTCTAAGATTTATATTTACAGAAGGAAATAACCCTGCCATTATGCTTTTTGTATTTTCACAGAGTACTTGAGCTAGACCTAATAGTTAGAGATGAAGATGGAAATATCTTGGATCCAGATAAAACCAGTGTCATCAGTCTATTTCATGCACATGAAGAAGCAACTAATAAAATCACTGAGCGAATTAAGGAGGAAATGGTAGGAATGACTGGCCAAACTTAACGCTTGCTTTTCTAAAATCAAAATGAAAAAACAGTACAAGGGTTGGAGGATGTAACCTTCTACCATAAAACTTGGTGGAAACTTTTGCCCCTGACTGAACTAAGAGTAGATTCACTTTCACGGATACAAGAAGTTATCGTGCCTAAGCAAAGCTGATGAGTGCATAAATTTTTTAAAATGCAAAGCAGGTGACTACACTTCCCTGACCTTTTTTTCTATATTAAATCTCTTCAGGGGCTTGTAAGATATTTGGGTTATTTCCTTTAATCGTAGGAAAATAAACACCAGTAAAGCAAGTAAAGCACTTGACAAAAAAAGAAGTTGGACTCTCATCTCACTTCAATAATGTCCATGACAAACCACTGGAAAACCACTTATGGGTTGTTCTCATCACTGTCACTAAATAAATCTTGCATCATAAAGTAGTTAAATGACAATATAAGGAAAATTAAACTTGGTAGTCTGCAATAGACTGTGTGGACTTGTTTTAAAAATAGAGCCAAACAACAGATAAAGAATGCGTTAGGCCACCAAATGTTAAGTAGCTGTTTCCAGGTGGTTAAAATGGGATGTAGGTAGAAATTAGGAGCCTATTTTTGAGTTGGTGAACCTGCTCAGCTGTGTCCTGATCTCAGCATATGTTGTCTCCTTCCTAGCCTACTGAAACCCCATTACAATGTAGGCTGCCTCCTATATCCTACGGTGTTCAAAAATTATATATATGGTTTTTAATCATCTTGTCCTGTATCAATTCCACAACTTCTAACCTTCTAACTTCCTAGTTTCCTAGTAGAAAAGGATGTTTTCTCCTAGGTGAAGCATTGCAAATAAGAGAAACTCATTGGCTAGTCATGTCTGCTTTATTAAGCAATGCGTTTCCGAGGAATATACAGGGCAACGCTTATTTGGTGGAAACAAGTATTTTTATCCAAAATTCCTATGATTTTTCAAAATGAACTGTAACATATGTTAAAAATTAAAACTGCTTGTAGTATCCCACCATTTTAAGTCATGGAAATCGCTAATGTTTTTCCTTCTGCTGAGTAGTCAAAGGATCAACCAGATTATGCATCGTACTCCCGAATGTCTTCATCCCCCACCCACAGCCTGTACGTCTTTGTGCGGAATTTTGTGTGCCGAATTGGAGAGGATGCAGAACTTTTCATGTCACTATACGATCCACAGAAATCAACAATTATAAGGTATGATTTCTAAAGTTCTTGTTGGGGAATGTTGTGGTGTCTGGAGTAAAGTGCTGAAAGAGGGGGAAGGGGACAAAACGGGAATAATTTATAAATTCAAAGATAGATTAAGATTCTGTTGAGTATTCCCATCAAACAGACTGATGATAACGTTTCCTCCAAAAAAGGTGCCATTCTGTCTTACGTTCAAGTTATTTTTCAGAACTTACTGATGGCATTTTGTATAATATTCTTTCTGCCTTTTTAGACTGGTATTAGATTTAAACAATTGCCACAGACTATCGTCTGTTATGCAACCCTTGCTATGTACTGTGGTTTTTAATGTACTCTGAAAGGGAAGAATTTTTAAATCACATAAGATCTTTATCTTCAAAACAGTGAGAACTACCTGGTGAGATGGGGGAGTAAAGGCTTTCCAAAGGAAATTGATATGCTCAACAATCTTAAAGTAGTGTTCACAGTAAGTGTTTTCCAGTTTACCTTACTTCATATTTACAAATCAGATTGTCTCCTCTCTGCGGTCACTGTCAGAACTCCCTAAGATTGAGAAAGATGAAGAAGGAAGCAGAAGTAATCTCAGAAACAAAGCAAGATGACCAGTCATCGAGTGCTTTGAGGCAGTGACAGTGATTCAGTGCCCTTTCTTCAAATTATTTGCTGCCCCATAAATTTACTGATGACTTGATATTGGTTTTGCCTGCTGTACCTCTTGATTGCTACTATTTTCTCTCTTTATCTTACCATTTCTTTTCTTCAAAGTGTCAGGTTTTTCACCCTTTCTGTGGACTCTGTTTTTGTGTGTGTGTGTGTTTGTTTTCCATTGGTTACTGAGGCCTAATTCATTACTGGAGGTCCTCTTTAAATTTCACAACTTGGTTCTTCCCCAAGTAATATATCAATTGGGTTTTTTTGCTTGTATCTTAGGATCTTGGAAATAAAGACCTTGGCAGAGACAAAATCTATTTAGTTTGTCAAATAGTGCGAGTTGGAAGGATGGATCTCAAAGACAGTAACTCAAAGAAATACACTCAAGGACTAAGGCGGCCTTTTGGAGTGGCAGGTAACTGATGTCTCCTCTGCTGCATCTGAAGCAGGACCCCAGTGATACTTGCCAACCCTGGACCACAGAATCTCTACCAAGATATGCCAGAATACAAAATAGCTACATCAACTATCTTCCATATTTAAGTTTTAAAAGTCCATAAAGACTGCACCTACGTTGGCATTTTAGTCCAGGTCAGAAAAGTACTTTTAAATTTAATTTCTAATAATTCATACTTACTGTGCAGCACAGTACCAGAGTGTAATAACAAAATTCCTTGCAGTTGAAATAAAACCAACGATGATGTCCCCAGAGCACCACCAATGCATTCACACCCATTCACAGGATTAGACTAAAACTAGTCTGAAGTAATTCTCCCTTTACACAATATCATGTTTGAGTGTGGACTTTGCATGAAATGTTCTGCTCCACAAATCTAGCGCTATTGGGCTACACTGCTTGCTGGTGAAAAATCTACATTTGCCTTGAAGCACAGGAACATTAATGCACATTATTCATAGATAAGAGGAAATATTTTGCAATGCTATTATGTTTTGATTATCTCTTTTACTCTTCTAGTTATGGATATTACAGATATCATAAAAGGAAAAGCTGAAAGTGATGAAGAAAAGCAGCATTTCATTCCCTTTCACCCGTAAGACAGTCATTGATATCTATCTTCTTTATATGCACAAAAATATTTCTACATCTCTGGCTGTACCTATCTGAAATGTTTCAAGCAAAAATACCTTTTCCTTTTAATAATTTTATGTTGTAATAGTGCTCACTATTTAAGTATCACTTTTAAAGGCATTTAGGACTTGATAGGGATTGCACAGCATGTTAAATGAATGTATATTTCTACGAGTGTGCTCCTTCAGACAGCTGCTGCCATGCCCTGTTGAACAAAACCCACGTTAAATAGTTCTACATACGCAACAGTAAGCTGTACAAATATGGACAACCAGTAGTTTATGTGCTTGACTCTGTTTTGAATTTGAGGAAAAAACTGAGTAAAAAATCAGGTTTTTGTTAAAAAGCAGTTGAATCGTCATACGTTATCTTCAAAACAAATAGCAAAAATGCCTAAAAATGTGATAGTCACAGATCAAATGCAGAGATGCCAGTATGCACTGGAAACACGTCTGTGCATTCTACGTAGCACGGCTGCGATGTTCTGTGGAGAATAAATTTAATTCTGAAAGGCCCAAGTATGTCACACTGGTTTATCATTTCACTTGTTCACAATTTGATCCAACATAGTTGTTACACGAAAATTTCTTTCCAATTTCAAAAGTAGCTGAAAAAAATGCAAAGTTCAGTCATCAGGGTGTTTGTCGGGGGGGTGGCCTGGTTTGGCATGCTGGTGAAAGCATTCACCTTCTGCATCCCTACATGACGATAACCTTTCATATTGCCAGTCTGTCACAAAATGCTGTTGCTAAAGTCATTGGTTTTTTCACTTCAGTGTACTTACAAGCTTAATGTGAGTGGTCTTCAGCTCGGGGTGAGAGATAATGAAATCAGAGAACGTATCCTAGTGCAGTCCAGTGCAGGAAAGAGGACTGAGGCTGTCTGTCATCTGCGTTCTGAATGGTGTTTGCTGTATGTAGCACTTAATCCCTAGTAGACATTGGTTTTTTCTCCTGCAGGGTAGCAGCAGATAATGACTTTTTACACAGCCTCCTAAGCAAAGTCACTGCATCAAAAGGAGACAGTGGTGGACAAGGTAAAATAGACTTTTAATTTTTTTTTCTTTAGTAAAGTAACGAGGTCTTTTTGTGGAACTTCATGGCGTAGCACCGCCATGGAGATGGGTCAATTTTCAAGCTGGAAGTGAAGAACCATGAGTTTGCAGAATATTGGAGGCTACTTAAATTATTAGCTACAGTTTTGGATTACAGAACTTTTAATCTCAGCTAAAGGAAGTGGGGGAAGTCAGTTCTTATCAATGGTTTGGTGGGTAAATAGGCAATCATCTGAAAAGAAGCTCTTTTTTTTATCTTGCCATGAGTGTAATTTTCCTTTTCCTCTTAATAGGTCTCTGGGTAACTGTGAAAATGCTTGTTGGAGATGTGATTCAAACTAGGAAGGACTATCCACATCTTGTAGACAGAACCACAGTTGTTGCTAGAAAGCTAGGATTTCCTGAAATAATCATGCCAGGTAGGAGGTGCTTTGTTCTGTAACAGGAATGGATTTTTTCATTCCCTAGGTTAATGAGCATCAGCTGCAGCCTTATTTAATTCTATAATGGGTAACTCAGAGGCTCTTTAGAACTCATTCTTCATGGTAAGTTTGTTCCAATATTAGAGGCTTATATAAAATACTGAGACCCTTGGAAACTATTTTCTAGTACTTAAATGTTAAAAATAATAAACATAAAAGTTTATAATCTCCTGGATTTTTTTTTTTGGTAATTTATGGTAAGATAATTAAAAGCTCGATACTTTTAAAGGGAGGCATTAATTTCTTCACGGGAGAAAATTAAATGTGAAGCTCCCTCTAGAGAGAGCGGTGTATTTGGGGTGGTCAGGAAAAGCGTCATCCATCACCTCACCAGCAGGTGTCAGTGCAGGATGAGAATTGCTTCAAGTCCCCTTGAGGACTCCCCTTTGGTTCGTTTCACATCACATTGTGGTATCTTCTTAGCTAGCTAAGAATACCAGCGATGAAAATTTAAGTTCAGATGGAAAATAAGATATTTTTATCTGTTTCACTGCAGAAAAAGAGGTATTCTTGTGAGGTTCACTTGACCGTATGCTCTCACAGCATTTTCATTGATTTTTAACCTTTCCATTTCTTTTTTAGGAGATATAAGAAATGACATTTATATTACATTGATGTATGGAGATTTTGATAAATACAATAAAACAACTCAGAGAAATGTGGAAGTGATAATGTGTGTCTGTGATGAAGAAGGAAAAGTGATGCCTGTAAGTTTTCTTTTTTCTGTATGGTGGACAGGGAAACACGAGTTACATTATAGAAGTAAGCCTTAAACTTCTTATAAATTTTTTAAAAATGCCACTGTGCAAAAATTTCCAATTCCCTCACTTGTGTCATCTTCTGATATCTCATGACTGATAAATTGTATAATATTTAAAGTGACATATCCATTAAAGTCCTATAAATGTCCTGTATAAAACTGTAACGAGAAACAGCGCTGAGTGACCTATTTTAGCTGTGCCAAGGAAGAAATGCTGTTTCTGACAATTGCTGTGTTCTTACTCTAGGGTTTTTCTTGTGGAAGAATGCAATTTGTACATTAAAATGTTAGAAGTACCATTTCTGCTACATAACAAACCCTTGATTTGTGCCAGGAAGACTGAATCATTGTCCTTTGAATGAAATACATGGAAAATAACTAAATTAGTAACGTCAGAGATGTGTGGACACTGTACATATGCAACATAAATATTTACAGTGTCTTTGTGCTTGTCTGTTTCTGTTTTGAGGAATTTTTGCCTTTTCCTTAGGGCTTTTTAATACCAGTTCAGTATTCATGGGGGTTTGTTTGGCCTGTCTTTTCCTGAGCTTTATACTGTTTACTAAATCAGTACTGTGATCATGAGGGTGAAATCATAATGACACTTAGAGACAAAATCAAGATGGAGTAACTCCTTGTGGTTCATGACATGCTGAAGTATGTTTATGAACTACAATTAAATGCTTGACCTAAAATTTGACTTTAAAACTTGAATGCAGCCTAAAACCACATAATGCTTAGGGTCCACAGAACAAACTGTAACCCTGATTACAAAACACCAGCTGTATATATGAAAATACCTAATCACATGACTTGCATGTAAAGAAGTTGACTCTCGTGAAATCAACTTCAGCAACTTCTATTCTGTCTGTTCACAGATAATACACCTAAAATGCATATACCAAAGCATTCCTTAAAGAAATTAACCTACTGCAATGCATTAGATCTTCCATCTCAATATTATATGCCTGTTCAGTTCTGCAGATGCATCCTTTCTTCAAATACTAGCAGAAAGCTTGCCTGCTTTCAGTGGGTAATATGCCTTAGACATGTTTAAGCAACAATTTGGAGCTAATTGTGAAATGCTGTTGAATGCAAGTAATAACAAAAGTAACTGCTTTTCCCTTTTAGCCTCAAAGGAACCCAACCAAAACCAACCAAAAAAAAAAAAAAAGGCAAACAAAACCAAACCCAACAAATCAATAAGCTTTCACGCCCATTAATTTACATTAATGGCAATGTTTCTAATTATCTATGAATCAAAACAGGAGTATGTTCACTAAACAGGAAAGTGGTTGGCCCTGTTTACATTTCAAACCAGTTTCAGTTGCAAAGCTAACGCTAGATTTACTGATGCAAGTAAAAGGCCTTTTTTTTGTTCCATGTGAATGTCACAGAATACATTCAAACAAGTCTGCATAAACCTTGAAAAATCTCTATTCAGGCAGATTTGACATACCTTTCCTCACTTACATCACTCTGACCAGATCTTACAAATCATTTTCAGGTGTCAGCATCACACCCTTCTTGTCACAAGGCATCCTGGTGTTTGAAGCAGACTTCTAAGATTTTCAGCACAGCAGTTAGTGTAGCCTATACAGGTCTAGTTCCATCTGTGCCTTCAGCAGAGAATTTAATGTTTGCTTCTTTCATGCACTTCAGTTTCGTATCTGATGCCTGGTGTCACTGACCTTGCTCCTTCATTTGTGACCATTAGCAGCTACTGAGTGTCCTGTCCTCACTGAGCTCAGATAGGAAAGACAGGCCAAGTCTCTTCACAGATTCACTAAACAAACTGAATCCCTAGGTTACAACAAATTCTGAACTTGATCAAAACTTTAAGTCTGATCTGTACTGGTTCTGATAGTCATTAGAGTGGGAAGTTCTAAATGCTGATAAAATGCAGGAGGGCATACTGTGAGCACTTGTACAGCACGTAGTTTGGAAGTGGTATGCAGCCAGACACTCCTGAGATTCTGCTGAGCAAATGGAGAAATAAAGGGAATAACAAAGTTAGATTATTTTTATGTTGTGTGTTTCTTCTACTAGGTGAGATGATGCCTTGGTTATTTTAAGTTTGTCAGTTTAAGAAGAGAAGTATGTTCACCACTGAGGTCTTCTTAGAGCCCACTGCCTAACCCCTGTAAAATATACATATTTTATATATTCCAGTATAATAATGGAAAATGTTTATTTTCATTACATGCAGCATCTTCATATTAGTGCTTCCTCTCTGATGGTGCTTTCATTATCATTTAATTTTGAATGGTGCCACATCCAAGCTGCTTGGTCAAGCCAGGCCTTCCCGCTTCCATGATGCGTGCTGGTCCTGAGAGCATAGCTTTCGCGGGAGCGCCTCCCGCCCCCAAAGCTCCAAGCCGGAGCTGTGCCGGGCACTAGGGGCAGCCTGGCCCAGGCGATGGGGTCTGTTACCCGGGGGAAGGTTTAACTCAGCGCCCGCCCCGGTGCTCCCAGCCGCGGGTGC
>NW_010235449.1:0-10227 GCF_000690775.1 Eurypyga helias
CCCCCGCCTCCCCCCCTTCTGCAAGGCTTAAATATGTCCTGTGTAACTTAAGAAAGATGCTCTAAGGGCTTAAAGGTCTTCCATCTGCTTCTTTAAATGAAGCCAGGGCTCCAAATCCACCACATGTCATATATTACGTTATAAGGAAAAGGATATTCAGATGCTGAAGTTCTTACCCGAGAATGTTTCCCTGCTGGAAATAACATTTTTACAAGCTTCTGTACTCCCTTCGTTCCCTTCCTAACAGGACCTCCTGTGGGGAGAACTCGGTATTTCTCATTCCGATGATAGTTTTGAGTAACATTTATAATTGTCTGCCAATGGCTGTGTGTTTTTTGGCAATAACAAATCATAGTCAAGTTTGCTTTCCAGCTAAAATTTCTTCGGCGCCGCTTTTGGAGCGGTGATCGGATGGACTGCCGCCTTTGCCAGGCTGCCGTGGCATTACGCCTTCGGTTTCCCTGGCACTGCAGAGTGGGGTTTTATTCAAGAAGTGCATTTTGCCATTTCAAGTGGCAAAAGCCTTCCCGTTGCTCTGCACTTCCCCTGCTCCCACCGTAGCAAGCGTTGGTCGCTCTTGAGGCCTCCTAGGCAGTTCCTGGCTCTCCGCAGCTCTTCCGCTGACCGTGCCAGGGGAACGTCATCCCTGTAGTACAACTAGGCCTAACCTGGAGAGGGAATCGCCGGGCAGCGATGGCACCTTCCTCTTGTCTTCACATTCAGCGCTGTAGTTCATGCAGTTACTGTAGTTGGTACCGCTTCTTATTTAGGGGTTTTCTCCGTTGCTTGGAGTCTCAGAGAAAACATATTTCTGTTTGACTGGTTTTTGTGCCATCTTTGTTTTGCTGCCTGCTTCTAGTTTATGGTTTTGTTCTGCCATTCAGCGTCCTAATGCTCACTTGTCTTCCGTATGAAACCATTGGTGTTAGTGCTCCCTTGGAAGTGCGGTCTTGCTGACGGAAGGTGGAGGGTGAATGTTGCTTTTACAGTAGGATTGGAGATGGTGAAGAGCGTGGGGTGGTTGAGTTTCTGCTAGCATCCCATTTGATCCTTAAAGAGGCTGTAGGAAGTCAGCACAACCACCCGCAACTGTAACTTTGCCTCTGTTTCCTTCCCCAGAAAGCATTTTTTGGGAAGACTGATATAAGGGAGCATGGGCAAACAGCCAGGGCATCTCTCACCTCCTCCAGGCTAAAGGTATCTATGTCAATGTTTTAACAACAACAGAAGCTAAAACCAAACAGCAATAAGACAATAAACGAAACCCCAAAACCCTTCACCTGGAGGGCAGGGTTGAAGGGAGAAGACAGGACGCCATCTGGGCTGGGAGCAGGAGGAGTGTGTGGGCCCAGCAAGGGAGAAGGTGAGTGCCTGGAGTGGGAAGGGAGCACAAAACAAGAGTCTGGGGTACCAGTGTTGGGGGGGTGGTTTTGTGCAGGTGGAAGGAGAGGGGTTGGGATGGGGGAGCATTTTTTAACTTGTGACCCATGAAGAGTGCGCTGAAAATCCTGAGCCCAGCAAGAACGGGAGGGGAAAAAAGCTTAAAAAGGAGGGAAACAGAGGGAATTGCATGACAAGGGGAAAGTCAAAGAGGAGGAGCTGGCGGTGCGGTTAGGGTGAGCAGCTGAGGCACGTTGTTTCCTCACTGCCTTCAAAGGCCAAACAGCCCCGTGTGCCTCGTCCTACCTTTCTGGCTTACTGCCTCGCGCGTGCTGCTCCCCCGCGTCGCTGCGCTCACAGCTTTGCTCTGTGTGCACGTCCTCTCTGGTTGCGCGTGCCAAGCCAGCACAACAGCACCTCTCACTAAAGCGTTCCTCTGACCCTGCTGCAAGACTTCAAGGCAGCGAGCCCAACACAGGGCGGGGAAGGGACGTGGCTAAAATGCTCTAAAAATCCCGTCGCTATCGACTGCAAGTCACAGCGCTTTCTTAGTAACGCTACTGACTGCTGTGACGTCGGCCTGGTCTTCTCGAGCGTCCGCAGCGGCCCGGTCCCACCAGCAGGCAGGAGGTAAACGCTACGGGGGGTCTGTGGGTGAATGCAGAGCAGACGTACCCTGGGCTAAAGGGTTTGTGGTGAACGAGTCCTGGCTCCAGGAGTAAAGCTGAGACATTCACTATCCTGGCCTGGGGAAAGTCCATGCAAAAGGTGATCTGAATTGTTACCTTAGAGGTCTGTACGTACAGTACCGGCATCCGGCGTAGGAGCCTGTCTGTTATACGTTTTCACCAGAGGCTTTGGGGTTTTTTTGACTTGCAAGAGGTGGTCTGTCACACTTGGGGAAGCACAGGGCTTGATTGCTCTTCCCTAGCAATCCAACATTTTTGAGGAGAGAAGCTGTGAAACCTGTTGTCTGCTTCTATTTACTTCTGGGTGATTAGTTCCAATGTTTGTTTATAAGTGGTGTCAGCTCTTCTAGGAAGTGGGTTAAAACATTAGCAAAACTTCTCAGAACGATTGGCCAGTACACGTTTGATACAGAGCGAGAGTATCGTCTACTTCGTAGACCGTCTTAGGGCGTTGGTTTTTATGGTGGCTAAGATCAGCACGTTAATAGACTTGCCATCCATGTTCTGTGAGGGAGAAATCCCTGTATTTAAGAAGAGGTGGGCGTGAAGCACTGCGAGCTGCCCAGGATGGCATGGGGTGCAGAGGACCACCCTCTTCCCCCCTTTTTACACTCAGAGGCTGTTGCAGGGGTGACTTGCACCCAAGATTTCTCAGTGAAATAGCTGTTCTCTCGTGTCCCTAGCACCTCACCAAGGAGGGTGTCTGTGGCTTCCTAACTTCCTGGGAAAGGGTGAGAGTAGAGAAGAGGATTCTCCGTTATGAGTGGGTGGGGTTTTTTTAATCTTAAAATGAACTTGGCAGCTCTGTAAATCCCACTTAGGAAAGCCGCCCATCTCCTGGAGGATTGCTCCCACTGCTTCCAGATTCTTCTAAAAGAGTTTTGACAACCAAAAAGCAAAGAACATCAAGGTGGTGGTGGGATTTATGGATTCATTTTCAACTTGGCAGCGAGAGCTGGACTCAAATGCATCTCGGCAGAGGCACCAAACAGCAGCAGCCTCCTCCCCTGTCTGTGCAAGAGCTGCCTCCTCCGTTCTGCTCGCAGCCCCTTCCCGTACCTCGGGAGCTGACAAAGCCAAGAAGGAATCCTCCTGTCTGGGTTGGTGGGAAAGGCCCTGCAGCAGGAACTCCAGGATGCTGGTGCTGTGGTGAAATAAGGACCCAGCCCGCGCACTCCGTGGGCCCCGTAGCCAAGGGCAGAGTTCCTCCCAAGCAGGCAGTGACACAGCGCTGCTGCCGAGCTGCCCTCCAGCAACTGCTCCGTGAGAAAAACCCCTCTGGGGAGCAGAAGAGCCAGGAGGAAGTAAGTTCTGGTTAGGGCCAAAGTCTGGTTTGTTTTCTCGCACGATTTCTCAGTAGAATGCATTTCTGTGTGTTCTGCTGAGAGATTCCCCAGTAAATAAGACAGAAATGAAAGAAAAAGAAAGTATTAAACATCGAGAGAGGGTTTTGAACGATGACCGAATTTCTGTGCACCCCCGAAGGATAAGGAGAAAAGCTTATGCATGCATCCAGCAAGCCAAGGGCACTATATAAAGGCAGGGCGCCGATTTTCCTATAGATTTGAAATGCTCTCTGTATGGAAATATGCAACGTACATTCCAGACATAAAAATAAACATGGACATGTACGATTACATCCTGCTCCAGTGCTGTGTATGTTCCAAACGCTGTCATTCGGGCTGCTCTGTCTCAGCCTGTGGAAGGCATTTTTCAGCACTGCACTCTCTCTGCGAGCGCAGCCATACATGCACAGCCGTATCGGTGTGCACAGCAGTAGCTGGGAAAGCCCCGGTACAGGTCGCAAGGCCAGCCAAGGAGCCTGGCCGTGTATAGGCACGATATAGGCATTTAAGCCATTAAATGTCTCAGTTTGCTTCAACGTCTTGAGCAGCGTGTGGCGTATTTCAGCTGTAGATCTTCAAGTACTTTTCAAAGCAATTCACATTTGCTTTATATAAAGCTGTGTTTATTCTGTATATATAGTTTTGGTTTAAGGGCATTTCTCTTCTTTATGTAATATGGAACAGGTAAGTTTATAGGCCATCCTGGTGATCCAGTTATAATTCCACCCTTATTAGTGAAAGATTTATGACATACAGAAAAAAAACCCTATCACATTCTGTAAAGATAAATCATACCTCCAAAATCCAAATTAGAATTTCTTGGAGCCAGCCACATGGCCATAAGAGATGGAACTGATACAGTATACTTGTTTCCTGAAGACTATTTAAGCACCACCACCAAGAAAAAAAAAAAAAGGTGGAACGCAGAAGGAAACAAGTCAAACTACCACCGATTTCAAAATGCACCTCGTGATAATGCCACCAAAGGTAAGTTACTACTCCTTAGTCACATCCAGAGAAGTCAGAGTTGTCAGTAAGAGCCATGTTTAATTCCTGCCTGGGACCAACATCGCTGATAGCACCTTCGGAGGAGAATCTAATAGAGAGACTGCAGGGGCAGAGAGTTTGTAAATCCCACCTGAAGGTTGGACCTGATGAAGCATCAGTACTAAGAGGAATGGAGGGAAAAGAAAAAAAAAAGACTACATTATTCGGTACAAAGAGCTCTAGATGACTATTTTATACTATGTTAAAGCAGTTTTAAAACATGTCATACCGACATACTTAAACTTTGGTACAATGCCAAAAACCTTCAGGATCAACCTTAGTATCTGAATTACAACAGGGAGAATTCAGTGAAATAATGCTGAGATTAGCAGCTTTACAGCTTACTGAAAATCCAACACGTCCCAGCAGAACACAGTTTAAATGTCTGTAATCATAGATCAGCTGTGTAATTGCATTATGGGACCGCTTTTGGTAATTAAGGGTTAAGTCCACAATAGTTTTCTTGTGTGGTACCACAAAGATGCTTTTCCCCATGTTAGTATCACCTGTGTGTCTTCTTTTTTGAGTTAACCACCCCCAGGGCCCAGTTCACCTCATGGCTTAGACTGAAGACGGCTTCCCCGATCTGACTTAGGTTGTGCGTGACCCCTGAGAGCGGTACCTGCAAGGGCTGCGGTGTGCCGCCAGCACCGCCGGCGACCCTGCGCGTTCACAGCGCTGGCCTGTAACAACGCGGTGTCGCTCTGGAAGCTCACTGATACAGGGCTGGGCCCGTACCAGGCAACAGCATGGGCCCAGAGCTGCCTTCTAGCAGGGAGCACAGCTCCGTGCTGGGGAGGAGAGGCCAAATTACTTTTTATGCTAGCTGAGCAAGTAGGCATGGGGGCAGTCTATGGAGAGCCCTTTACTGGGGACAGTGGAGCACGGTTCTTTTACGGTAGTTGAACAATAGGTCAGGGCTTTAGAAACAAATCTGGTGTTTCAAGGCATTAATGAAGAGCTATGCCAGCCTGAACCCTGTTACCAGAGGGGTTCAAATGCTGACAGCCCAGTTACCCTGAGCCCTCCCCTTCACTTCCATGGGAGGTGAATGAGATCCTGCTCCAGCGAACGGCAGCCTTTGCCTTGACGTGATGCCTTACGTGACGTAGCTCGTTGATGCTTTGACTTGCACCCCTGGGACAGCTATAACCCTTGCTGTAAAGCCCTTCAATAATGCTTAGTTAAGCATCAGAGTAGCATCTTTTTTTGCCCCAGGACTTGGGTTTGGTCTGGAGGCCTCACAAGTTTCTGTGTCTCTGAATCGGTGGTGTAAAGCCGGCAACATCCTTGCTATCAGGGTACAAAGCCATGACCTGGTTCACGTCACTGTAAGGGAAAAGAGAGCACAGCTCCCTGGGTATGTCTGCTTGCTGGGCAGAGGGGAGTCTTGCAGCTGGGGTGGGCCAGTAGTCGCTGTACAAGGCATCAGAGTAAGCGTGAGCTTTCTGGAAGAAGCCCAGTCCGCTGCTGGAGTCCACCAGAAAGGGCTGCGGTGGGGGCTGGCTGGGGAAACGGTGCTGCGGCTGATGCTCACGGTAGCGAAGCAGGTCGGGGGGAAGAGCCTCGGACTGCGGCAGAACGTGGTGCTGAATCTCCAAGGGCTGCCTGCGCTGAGCGCCATCAGGGGCATAGAGGTTCCCCTGTCCCATTCCGTGCACACCGCAGTGCTCCTGAGGCCAGCTGCGCTCAGGGTGCATCCAGCCCTGTGCAGACGGGAGCACTGTTGGCTGGAAAGGGCATCCCAGTAAGCAGGTGTCCTCTGAGCTCCGGGGGTGCTGAAGGGAGTAGGAGTTGTGCCTGAGGCCACCAGAGCGATGAGGGCTGTCCATCACCTCCCTGTCCTGAGAGCTACACATGGACCGGTTGCAGCCGTAGGTGTCGTCACCAATGGAGAGCGCCGACATCTCCTCCAGGAGCAGCTGGTCTCGTGGTGGCTTTGGCTGCAGCAACCGCTGGTCCAGGCCCGGGTCAGAGCTGGGGCCGAGGGCCCAGGCGCTGGGGGGCTGCTGAGGACAGCCGCCTCGGGCCCACCCTGAGTAGCAGGAAGGCCCTGCAGAGCCGCTGGCTTCTCGCAGTGTTACTGTGCAGGCGTCGGGCGGTGCAGGCTCTCCCCTGGCCCTGTACGGTGAGCGGTTACGCCTCTCCTCCTCTTTCCCCAGGCCTAACGGGCCCTTTGTTTTGGCCCTGAGCTCATCAGCAACCGAGAGCTGAGCTTGATGTGGTCTCTCTGGGTGGTAAAATTTGCATTTATTGCCATAGGTGCATTTTTTACCTGAAAGCATAAAAAGAAAAGAACGTATCAAACCGGAGGTTGTCATTAGCACCCACGGCGATGCACGTGGTGGCCCCTTCTCCCCAGCACTGTGCATTTGCAGGGCGCAGTGAGCACAAACAGCAAAGAGGGGAAGTGCTATTTTCCAGTTCAGTGCTTTTGACCCCAGATTTAAATACTGCTGACCTAAATAGCAGGGTGAAGCAGCAGTGAAAGGAAGTTTCTGCTATTTTGGAAATGTCTGAAATACATTTCTGTTCCAGTTGCTGCACTCAGTGGGCTGGGAGACCTGCTGCTACAAGGGATCGCTTTAACAACTGGTACAGGGATTTATCTCTGAGAAACCTCCACGTCACTGGAAAGCTGTTGGGAGAGGAAAGAGGGAAGCCTTTGGACAGCCTTCCACAAGTGCTACCAGGCATGTCCATTCTGCAAAAGTGTGTGCAGGCTGGGGGGTCAGCACAGCCATGGTGCCTGGTTTGGATGCTGCATGCAGGGAAGGCTGCAGGGACCGAAACCACTGCTGCCCTCGCCGAGGCTGAAGCCACTTACGCATCACACTAGAGCAGCCCAGGCCCAGGTCCCCACCACACGAAGCAGGACAGCAGATGGCAACAGCACTTGCCCTCAGCCGAAGGAGAGTGCTGCTGGGAAGCAAGGGGCAGGAGGAAGGGGGCGCCAGTTCACAGCATGGAGAGGAACCCACCATAGGGACAAGGCTGCCATTTTGGTTCAGGAAGCACTGGCTTTTTGCTGAGGAAGTTACTCAGAGTGGGTCCGTGTCGGCCCAATGGGTCATCGGGCGGCATAAACCTGAAAAAGGAAAAAGTCACAGGGGTTAACAAAAATACCTCAAGCTCTTGGTGTTAAAGAAGTGCCATCACAGCTTGTGGCAGAAAACCCCTGCAATCCTTTTGTGCCCTGGCCTTCAGCAGTCAGGCTGCGCTACCGACATCGTGCCCTCCTGCCTGCCGAGACAACAATGCCTCAGCTTCATGTAGCTGTTGTTTTTCCCTAACAACTTAAAATGACTGGAAAGGCACGGCAGCTTGGTGCAGCTCTGGCCAGCCAGCACTCCCAGCCCTTGCAGCATCTCTGCCTTTTTCTCTGAAGCAGCAGCCGGAAACTCTTCTGTGGTCCCAGCACTGCGATCCTCACTGTCAGCTCCCTTCCACAGCAAACTCGCTTTTCTCTTACTGAATGCACATATGAGAATAAGGGTTAAAAAGCCAGCAGTTAATTCAGACCTACAGCTGATTGGACATGTGGTGTGATAAAACAATCCCAGCCTTTTTCATAGAATCATAGAATGGTTTGGGTTGGAAGGGACCTTAAAGACCATCTAGTTCCAACCCCCCTGCCATGGGCAGGGACCCCTTCCACTAGACAAGGTTGCTCAAAGCCTTGTCCAGCCTGGCCTTGAAGACTTCCAGGGATGGGGCATCCACAGCTTCTCTGGGCAACCTCTTCCAGTGCCTCACCACCCTCTCCGGGAAGAACTTCTCCCTAATACCTAATCTAAACCTTCCCACTTTCAATTTAAACCTGTTCAATTTTCCGGGATTCAGTAAAGGCTTCCTGCTGCAAGGCCTGCAAAAGCCTGGGATGAAACTGTTTATTCTTCTATGCCAGTACCCGAATGTGATGCTTCAGGAAGAAAACTAATTAGCATCCCTGGACTTGTTTGCAAATGAACCTGCACCTCACCCACCCATGGAACAACTCTCTGTCAGACGAAGGGAGTCACGGGCAGGAGGGGAAGGGAGGCACTCAGGGAATTTGGTTATCCACACAGTGGAACTGAAACCTCCAACTTGAGGATGCGGTCCTAGAGAGGTTCCCAAAGCTGGGCAAGAAGGTCCTGTCGAAACTATTACATCAGGCTTCACAGTAACAGCTAAACGTTCTGAGGGAGGGGTTCTGGAAAGGCCTGGCAATCCCTATGAAACAGGAAGGAAAATATCATATAAATAAGTGCAACCCATCAGTAACCAGGGAATAAGTCTGGTGGTGGCTGGAGATAACGGACTGGAGCTTGGAGAACTACAGTATGCTGACGTTCAGTGACTGCGCTTCTGTGAACAATGTTACCGGGAAACCGAAACCATCCGATTTTGGTTGTGGGAGCACCAAGTCTCCATCCTGACACACGGAGAGTGCCACTGCGTGAGGCTCGCACCCATCCGTGCGCGCTGCATGTCTCCGAGTGCATTTCCCCAGCCAAAGAGAGGGCTAACGAACACCTCGGCTACTAGGTGAGTACGTACAGACCAAGGAGCACACAGCCCAGCCTCGCAGGCACGGTGCGAGTGCCCTGATGAAAACCATCCACACTGGGGAAGGTTAAGGGCCAGAGAAACCAGCTTCTTGTTTCTCTTTTTCTAGAAAGTTACAATTGCAAAAGTATAGGAAAAAGTGCTGTTCTGCTTTGTAGGGGAATTAAAAATACTGCCAAGACAGCCAGCCTCCTCTCAGGGATTTAATTCTGTTTCTTAAGGGAAAGAACAGAAATTAAAAGATACCAAGCCTCGGGTTAACATCCCAGTTTGGACAGGCAAGAAGCAAAGCTGGTCACTAATGCTGCTGTTCAGATAGGGGAGTTCACTGAAGAGTGACTGGGGGTTTAAGGCCAAAGCTGAGGGAGCAGGAACTAAAGAAACAGGTAAGAAAAGCTGCAGTAAATTCCTTTCAGGAAACGGTTGGCGCACTTTGCTACCGGGGTGGGAGGCGTATTGGTGTTGGAGCTGACGTGGCCAATTCAAGATTGTCCGACAACAGCTGCCTCTTACCTGTTACTGACAAAAGAGTACATGAGTAGTCGTTGCTCAATGAACCATTTCCACTCAGGGTTTTCATTCTGGAGATCCCGGTAATGGTCGTTGGAAACAATGACTCCGTCTTTCTCATAAGCAACTTTCACAATGTAGCGATCATCGTAGCAAACGACCCTCTTGCCTTTCACCTTCCGGGATGGGGTATACACAAGGATTGACTGCTTTTCAAGCTCTTCGAGGATGTGCTGATCTGGTGGGGTGGGTGGCAGAAATAGAAAGGGGGAAAAAGTAGAAATCGATAAAATAATGAATCATGACCAGGTCTCAACCAGGTGCTAGAATCCTGCAGAAATCTAAAGATGTTCCAGCACTTCAGGCAACTTAGAGCAGCGTGATTTTCAGATGCACTGATATCTGGTGGTTCTTTGGCAACTTGAAAATTAGGTCTTTTACAAAAGCATCTGATCTTAAAATTTGAGACACCTTTTTTAATTTTTAGGTCTTATCCATAGAAAGATGGCTTGAGTTCTACACCAGAGACACGTTGAACTTCTGTAGTTCCCTTTTTACCCCGCCAGATGCTAGAAAGCTCATAACCAGCTCTGGTATGTTACTAGGAGATAAATTGTGCCTGATAAAATAAATAAACAAAAAACGCCAACATCTTTTGCGGCTGTTGAGGACACCGGTTTCTTGTCATTCCCGCTTCACGGAAG
>NW_010235449.1:10243-25323 GCF_000690775.1 Eurypyga helias
CGCGGCATAGCTGCGGGAGCAAATCTGGCAGATCTACTTCCATACAAACTAAATCTCAGCACCCTCCGCAGATTTCAGATGGTGCCTTTCCTTGTCCCAGAAGAGGAACCCATGTAGCTCCTGTACTGGGGTGATAGGCTGGCAGTAAGTAGTCACGCAGTAGGGAAGGCTTCGGACGCTGCCGCCTTTGGATAATGTGTGAAACGATCCCATGGTCTCCTGGGTGGCCTTCAAAGCTCTGCAGGCTCACTCTTTCTTTAACTCAGCTGGCAGTAACTTGTGCTTCTGAAGCAGGAGGCTCAAAGCGGTGTAACAAAGCCTTGTGGGCAGGTTTAGCTGCTAGCCAGGAGCACGTGGCTGTAAGCTAACGACTACTTCACATGATGGAAACCTCACACACAACCTGCACTGTGCTCGTCTTTACGGGGCAAAACCGTACCGGACTCTTCGCACCCCCTGCCCCCCGTCTGCACCTAATGGTTGCCAAATTATGCCTAGGACGGTGACCTACCTGCAATTGGACTGTCTTGTCGAGGGGGCTCCTTTCTCCAGAGCGGGACAAAAACCTTGATGTACGTGTGCCCCCTTTCTCGAAACCAATCCACTGCCAGCTGGATCCCCCAGCAGGAGAATACTTCTTTGTTTCCATGACTATAAAGAAAGAGGAGGAGGATGGTGAGGCAAAGCTTTCAAGAAGCTTAGAGTTCTCTTTCTCTGAGAAAATTAAAAGGCAAAACAGCTTTTGTGTCATTCAGCAGTTTCCAAGAAAACAACCTGACAGGGTGTCCTGGCTGGACAGTTCCAAACACCTCCTCCAGCAGAACCAGAAACTTATCTGAAGCAGTCTGGATACTTAAAAACAGGGGTATCCTATCCCCCATTTCTGTGACCTGCCTGCCACCCAGGCTAGTTGCTTCTATCTGTATCTGGATGGACTTGGGTTCTGAAGTACCAGCAAGAGGCTGTGTCAGACCCTTCCTGTGCCTTGTCTGATAGTGGTTTGAAGGTGAGTTTCTTCCAGCAGGAGCAGAAAACCATGGGGTTCTCCTATGAGAAACAATATATGGGAACTTTCTTCCGTGGGAACAGTGACATCAGGGATTTTAATGTCGGAAGCGGCTGCAAGCATGATCGCAGGTCATTCCGCTCCTGACCTCTTTGGAAACAGGAGCCAAACTCTGGGGGATGGAAAAATGTAAGGGGCAGGATGGGAAATGTGGAGAACCTAACACAGGACACCAAAAAAGGGACAAGACCTCAGGGAAGATGGCCACAGACACCTCAGGCCCATCTTTATCTTGCCCTCATTGGTGGATTTTGCCTTCACTGACACGGAGAGGTAGGAAAGCCCCGGGACAGGCGCTATAGAGGATGCAGGCAAGGCAGGTTCTGGAGAATTACCAATATTCAGAGCAAGACACAGCAAACAACCTCAAGTAAAACAATTAGGGTTGATATCCTTCCTGAGTTTTGTGCTACGCTCCTCCACCACCACCACCACCATTGGAAGTTCTTCCTGCTTGTCATTCTCTTATCTAGAATTTGACTACAGTACACATGTCAAGGCAGGTAATTTGTTAACTACCCCTGCACAAGGAAACAAAAATGAACTCTACACAACATCCTAAAACAGACAAACGCCCTCACAGTATCTACAGAAACCTTATCCTTGCACTTTGAGCTTTCTGGATAATATCACCACAGTCTCGCTCTGGCTTTCAGCTCTGCAAAACATGCTTGTACCTGACTTTCTCAGTTACTTCACCTACCTGCAGTGACAGACCAGTCAAGGATGATACCGCAGTCTTAAAATGCCTCTCTCCCCACTGTCCCCCAGGAATTCAAGTCTAGGTTCTGCAGACACCAGCCTCATTCATAATCAAAGCTTCATCATACAATTCATAAGTTTCTGTGTCGGAATGGTGACCACAAACGGAAAATAGTGCAGTTTGGAGGAATAAGCCTGGTTGTTTATTAATAGCTATCCAGGCAATAGGAAGACTTAAAAAAAAAAAACCACCAGTAATAAACTGTCTGGAGTGCTTGACCCATCTAATCTCTGTTCTAGAGCAACTGTTCTGTTTGGTTTTAAAGGATGGGATCTACCCAGGATAGGTATAAAGTTACCTGGACAGATAAACTGGAAGTGCATGTGAGTTTTTCAAATAGCTGCCTTTAAAAGGAAGCCTAGGTACATCCTTAATGTCACGACTCAAACAAAGTGCAACAACAGCCTGCTTTAACACTGACTACTCACACATATACCCTTGTCAGCTTTAGGAAAGTAATTCTAGATCTAGAATTCTAGTAATTCTAGTAATTCTAATCCCCAGTGCAGAAGGTAAAGCACTCAAGCACAAGTGATTCAGCCAAAAGGACAAGCGGGAAGAGGCACCTGGAATTGTTTCTCAGTGTTATCACTCCATCCTGTCGCTGCTACATTGCTGCAGCCAACCCCGGGGCACGTGTATCTAACGTAGTACGTACGCACGTGGTGTGCTGCAGCACAACACCCCATCTGCCGTGCCACAGAGCGGGGGCTTTAAAACTCGGCCTTCTCCCTCACGGTGAGTTTGTGTTGCCTGACAACTCCCATCAGCCACCCTTCCCACGCACCCCCCTAGCCCCTGGACCGTAACTGACCTGCCGTAACTCAGCCCCACCGCGCTCCGTCCTGCCAGCAACAGCGTACATCGCACTCGGCTCACGGGTCAGCGGGGCCCTGGTCTCAGAAACCAAAGCAGCCATTTGTCCTGGCTCTGGCTCCAGCAATTAATCCCTGCCTAGCACGCGGCGTTTCCTTTACAAAGGGTGCAATTCCAAGCCCTTTGAGAAGAAGTCTACTCAAAACAACTCCTTGGGAAAACTGTGAACGGCCCCGTCTCCACCTGCTCGTGACAGAGCACCAGCCACAGCTTTGGCAGGAGGGACAGAGCCTAAGGCAGGACTCAGCTGGCCTGGGAAAAGGCCTCTGTACCAACCACAGCCTAAAAACTAGGCGTAAGTGCAAGCACTAGACTAATGCTTGACACCGTTTCGGTGTGCAGCTAATAGGGTTACGACAGTTTTAACACAACTGACTCTATTTTTTCCCACTAGCCTTGCTAAACCATCCTCCCGCTTCCCATGGCAGGGCTTCAGGTGCCTAAGTTTCTCCTTACAACCGATGGAAACGCAAGGTGTACTGAGACATCTGACTCGTGGGACTGGCTGAGGGAAAGCTTACTTTCCATTTGGCTGACTGGAGACTACCACATCACTCACTTGCTTCATTACCCTGGAGCATACGCGTCCTTTTCAAAACCTTGTGCTCTGCAATGGGCCCTCAACTCCAATGCTGAAACGCTACAGAAACACCAGTCCCAAGACAGAAAGACAAATGCTTGAGATACTTCTCTCCACACAGGCAACAACCTCTCCAAGCTCCAACTTTTTTGACAGCTTCAGCCCTAAACTGCTGCTTCTCCTGCACTTTCATGGTTGCTGGTGTTGATGATGTTTTCACAGCAAGGAGACCTAACACCCCTTTTCCCTGACTATGCTGCAAACAGCCCTTCTCCGCCTGACAGCAGCAAACCAGAAAAGTTAAAACAGGCATGCCGAAAGCACTCATCAACCCCATCGCATTAGCCAAAGTAAATGTCATTCAGCACCACTTCGGAAAGGCATGCAGGAGAGGAAAGCAGCTCCTTCTGCGGCAGTTCAGTATGAACTAACAAGCTCAATGGCCTTCTCCATCATGCCAAGTGGTCTTGAAAACAGAGCTTGGGGATGTCTGAGAGGAGCTGTAAAACCCTTGCCCTTCTGAAACTCAAAAGTATTTCACATTCCCCTGATTCCTTCTTAGTGAAAGATGAGGAATCCATGGCAGAACACCAGCCTTCAATAATCTCGCAAGCAAACTCCTCTCACCCTCACATTTTGGAAATGATTCTACAAAAATAATTACATGTTACATGCCAGCAGCACAGGTGGCTTCTTGGAAAACCATTCAGGTGGGCACGTGATCTAGGAAAGCAATACAACGTGCTAGCTCAAGCCATCTGCTGCACGTACCTGTAATGACGTTTGTTGTAAATAACTTCTGCTAGCAAGCTCCCGTGGTGGGCTGGGGCAGTGGGATTGTCTCGGAGCTTTCCCAGAGTACTCCAAGCTCAAAACGCACACTACCTCTTCAGCCACCAGCCTACCCTGAGCCTCCTGCTCAGTGGCAAGGGTGCATCCTCTGCAGTCTTGGAAACAATGCTGTTCTCTGCCTTGCCCACTTCTGCTTGCTCTAAAAAAGCCCTGGTAAATGGACGAGGACAAGCTGTGCTGGGAGAATGGAGCACACAGCTGGTCAGGGGTAGCGTTGCGCCACGGAAGGGTTGGTGCTTGGCTCGGCCACTCTGCCTGAACGGAAGCGCATTTCTTATGCAGAGAGGAGGAAGGGCACCCCGAGGATGGCCTAGCGTGAAAATGCAAATGGGGGCAGGAGATCCTGACTCCTGGCTACCGAGCTCATGGCCCATCCAAGGCTCAGCATTTTGCTCTGTTGCGTATCTCTTGCTCCTCCTGAGCTGCGCTGACGGAGGAACCCCTCGGGTCTGGGTGGGATTTCTCCCTTCATCCAGAAGATGGCATAATTTGCTTAGTCTCCAGTTGCTCTGCTGTGCTTTGCCCTCTGGATGTCCCCTTTGCCCTCTAACCAGAGGGGGCTTGGTCTCCTCTCACCTCAGGCCGCAGCTAACGGAAGGAGGAAGCCTTCCTCCGCTCCGTCACAACCTGCGAGGACGGGCTCAGTCACGCTGAGCGGGGAGGGAAGTTAACAGGGAGAAGCGGCGGAGAGCCAGTGTATCCTGGCCTCTCGGCTGCCAGGGCCTCTGGCTGCGCATATGGCTCAGGAAAACAGGCCAACCCACTGCTGCCTTTGCACTTCCCACCCTCACGGCCGTGCCAGGCTCCCCATCAGTACGAGTGCTTTCACAGCAGCAGGACACTGCTTAGGAAATGTAATTGGCCAGGATGGGTTGCTCTGACATTTCCCAGAAACAGAATTAATTAAGGCAGAAATGAGACTATTTAGTACAAAAGTCAACTATTGATTTCCTGATATTTCCATGAAAACGAAGCCAAACCAAAAAACAACAAAAATATACAAGCCAAGAACATTGCTGGGGTTTAGCTGCAAGTCAAAACAGTACAACTGTGATGTGGGGAACCACAGCCACCCATCTTTATTTTCCCTCTCCTTCTCAGATCAGTTGGGCAGTTCTGTCTATCTGGTCAGCAGTTTTTCCTGGAAACACCTCAGCATATCGATTTAGAAATCCTAGGTGCCCATTGAAAAGGCGGGGAAATATCAGTGGTAAACGGCAAGGGGGACTGAGCGAGAGCTGCTGAATCACACTGCCATGAACAGCAGCGGTGAGCTAGCTGCTAGCTTATACAAGGTCAAAACGCAGAGCGAGCCAGCGAGCATTTGGCGTGCGTGTTTATGGGCATAGAGACAGCAGGTCCCTAGAGCGTGTGCCACAGCCAAACAACAGGAATAAGCGGTGGCTCATACGTTATACCTCAACGCGCCTCTCACCTGGAGACAAAAATCCCATGTTTCAACAAGCCATCAGCTTTAAACGCAAAAGCTTCAGAGGAAAAGAGATCCCCTTTAGGGAAGAGAGCTTACCTCATGGCAACATTGCTGCCATCGATCACGATGGGTCTCAAGTGATCGGGAGAATCACTTTCGTCTTCTCCAAGCCACTTCAACCCTGGTGAGGTGCTACATGACCCACGGGCAACGAGTTTTAGTGGGGAAGGCTGAGCCTGGCTCTCCAGAGCTTGAGGTTTGCTCCCCATCCGAATCAGCTCTTTCAGCACATCGTCCTCCAGGGCCTCTTGGCCCAGGTTCTCCAGCACTTTGCAGATGTCCAGCTTAGCATAGCCCAGCTTGCAGAAGAAATCCAGCTTGCTCTGGTGCAGCTCCGTCCCTGCCACGGAAGCTTTTCCGGAGCCTGGTGCTGCTGGCTTGCTAGAAAGCGAGCTGGCCAGTGCCATCTTTGCAGGCGTTTACGTGCCTTTAAACCCAGTGCTCCCGTCTTCCCAGCCGCCTCCAGCAGGCATCAGCTTTAGCTGGGGGAAAGATGAGAAACAACAAAAGGCAAGCGTTAAGGAAGAACATGCGATCTTGGCTAATTTGCCCAGCGCACAGCAAAGAGACTGTCTGATCAGCTGCCTTCCCTCTGCAGAGGCTGCCCGATCTTCTCTCCGAGTTAAAGTATTTTCCTGCTCCCCTCTTATTTATAAAAGCACTGGAGTGTCCCGTGCAACGTTTGTCACTCTCCAGGCGTTAGGTCAGACAGGTGTCATCCCCCTTCATGAGCTACGCGAGCCTGCCAGTGCACAGACATGCTGTATGCCTACGTTTGTTCTTCAGACTTATCTCACAGGAAATTATATAAAGGACAGTGCAACCGGGGATTTTCAATTCACTCGGTGTGGTTTGTGAGCCACAGATAAAAATCTGTCAAACGTTGTTGGATGAGCTCTGATGCCATGGCAACTTAACAAATACAGCAAATTTCATCAAGTGATTTAAGGAAACGCATTGTTTGCAAAGCGGGAACTCTGAACTTTTCTTTATAGTTTTGTCTTTCCTAGTGTGTGCCCGTCTGTGTATACACAGACATACCTTACGAAATTCTGTCACTCATCTCTTCCGCTGATGCCCGACTTACTCTTTTCCTGTTATTTGCTATTTCAGCGAGGACATTAAGCAGCAGCTTGTTTTTTGGAAGCCGTCGGGGCAGTGGTTGGAAGCAGGCAATCTGACAAGCAAGTCTCAATTTCACTTGTATTTGTTGTCAAGAGAAACTGATAATTCAGAAATGAGTGTGCAGAAATAGCGGAAAGCTACTTCAAACTTCTCCAGAACTGCACTATTTACACTCCTGGTCTACCCAGTAAATGAACGTCACAGGCAGAAACACCGGCATGCCCAGAGCTGCTTCAGCCCAACAAGCGTGACAGGAGTAGGACATACACCATGACTACTCATCCATCAAGCCACACACCTTCGGTCACTGATGGTGTGCTTGGGCTGAAGCATCTCTCACCACATCTCTGCAATTATTGGTGCTACCTGGATAAACGCTGTGACTGGTTCATCTACCCACACAGAGGACGTAAGGGCGGCCCTCTTCCCTTCACTAATTGTGGCCAGCAAATGACACAGAATTAACTGACCAAACAACTATCCCCACAACAAACCCACAGCTGTAAACACGTTGCACCCGCCGGCTCCCCTTCTCTGCCCGCCACCGGCCCGCTGGTCACTCCCTGCCCAGCAGTGGGTCACTCCAGGAACTCAGAAGCCAAAACCATCTGGAGGAAGGCATGGAGATGCTGGAGACAGGGAGACGGGAGAAGAGTGTGAGTGCAGCTCCTCCCCAAGGCATTAAGGACTCCCTGGGCTATGGGGATGAAAGCCACACTGGCTTCAGTTAATTTAAAACTGGTAAGTTCAGCACCAAAACCTGTGAATTAGTTAATAACACCACCTCATACAACTCTGACCTTTACTTTTCTATGTAGCCTTATAACTTTCAGGTATTCTGTGGAAGAAACCTGGCACTCTGTTAAACGTGACAAACGGCATCAGTAAAATAAAAAAACCACCTTAAGTATGTCATATGCATAAGGGTAGAGCAGTCACCATACATACACCATCTACACCAAAGCTTTGCTTGTTCTAGCCAGTGGGCTTCACCGTTTTTCCTCACAATGCAATCCACAAGTGCAACGTTTTTCACATCCCATCTTTGTTTTAAATTCACGGACTGATGATGAAAAGGAATTTGCCTGCTTTTTCACCACTGAAATGATTTCCCAGCTTTGAAACAGCTACTCTCTGAACTGAAATCCATTAGCCTATCTTTGTACCCGAATGCAGCTGAAGCTGTCACCGCTGGGCTAGCGCTGCGGCAAACCCTGCTCCCAGACGCGTGGTCAGTGGCTCCAATCACTGAACGGGTACTGCTTGGTTATTTTACTAAATTACTGTGAAAGAAAACTTCAGTTGCTGTCTGTCCTCAAGCTGAAATGAAAATATTTAATACATCTTTTAAGAGCCATCACTATTACTTTTTTTTTTTTTTTAATCCTGTACTTCTATCTATTCTGATACTCATTAAAAACTAGTCGTATTCTGACTGTAGGGTTTTCACCACAGAGAGATCAGGTTTGAAACCCAGAGAGAAAAGCCTTGGTCACAGCCAACACCATGTTCACCCTTCTAACGTGAGAATTAAAGGATAATAAAATCACTAGCTTACACATTAGTAAACAGTCAGTAGCGTGCCCAAGTCCAACGGGTCAGCTGGTTGCTTATAATCAGCACAAAAACATAGTAGAGGAGAAATTGTGCATCACAGACTCCAGCTTTTGCTATCACAGACAAACAGGTTGTGAAATCCCATTTATGAAGTTCATGACCTTCGTTTTCAAAGTACTTAGATTTCCTCCTGTCACTTTTCCCCTCATGCCAGCAGACCCTGTTGGGAAGCTGCTCTTGGTTTCCCTCCAGTGAGAGAACAAAGTCTTCTTATTTCCCAGCTACATTTATCCACAGGTAATCGTGTTCCCGGCCCTATGTTCTGCCTTAAAAAGCATCCCTTCCTGTCTGGTGTTGTGCCCCCCCCTTGCACACACACACACAGAGGATGGCTTAAGTCATGCTTCCAAAATTCTATTTTAACCTTAACATTTTAGCTATTAAAAAAACCTGCTTTTGACCAAAAACTTCAGAGACCTGTCAAGGTCTTCTGCCTTTTTTATATTTTGACGGATTTGGAAGGTTAGAAAATAAAAACCGGACATTTCTGTAAAAGCTTTCCAAAACCAGTGGTTACATTCTAATTCCTCATCCTGAATGACTTTAAAGACCAGTTTCTCTCTAGTCTTCCCCCCAGACATGCGCTCCCCTTGGGGGTGCCACAGCAGGACCGGGTGCCCGCCGCTGGTGTGGGTGTGTTTAAGCAGCACCTCCAGCGGCCTCAAGCCACAGAACCACCGTAAGGACCAGCCTGACTCAGAGGGAGCCCCCCCAAAGCCCTGTTCTGCCCGAGCAGGGGCAGCAGGTGCAGAGGGGAACACGGCCCCAACTGGACTTGGCACTGCTCGAGGCTGAGCAGGTTTGGGTCTTCCCTAAACTAGCTGTGTCCACGCTAACAGCAGGAGTGCGGAATCAGCTCCCTGCCACGACAGTGCAGTCCCCCTCGCCCCTTCAGTCTGGGCTGCCTCTTCGTCCTCCTCCATCCGAAACACACCGCAAACCACTTGAGACCACCAGCCCATTCAAGCCCCTCCACAAGCTGTTTCTCTGAAAGCAGATGGGCTGCTCTGCTGTCAGAAAAATAAGAATTGTAACTTTCACAAATCAGAGATGCACATAAAGTCTTAATAACAAGCCCAGTCATTTGTTGTCTTGATGACTACACAACGATTTGCCTTTTTCTTCCCCACCTTCACTGCTGTGTTTGCCAAACCCAACAACGGCAAACATCCCAGGGAGCGAGCTGTTCTCACAGGTAGCCCCGCGTGCCCAGCACCTTACCTGACAGCTGCGATTTCTGTGTCCCAGCGATACCGTCCCACCATTCGCGAGCCAGGAGCTGGATTCGGAGCAACACTGGGCTCACAAGGAAGTCGTCAGCCCGTATTTAGAGGCTTTATGGCAAGGCTGATGTCAACTGAGAGCAAACAAGCGCAGTAAGCAGGTTAGAGCTCATTCTATAGGAAGGTTTTACTTCCTCATTTGGCCGGCAGAACTCTCATTTAACTGTACAGCTTGATCAACTTTCACTTCATTTTCCAAAAGTTAAAAAAAAAAAAAACAACCAAAAAGGCGATTCCCAATACATCTCAGTTCTGAGTCACAGGCAAAGATTAGTCAAACCCACTCTGGCAGGGATCCACAACACTAGGCAGTAAGAAAATGGCATATGAATTCTGGGGCAAGTGAAAAGTTTTCTACCATGGATGCTTTACCAAGTGGCTGGCAAACTTCTGACCTTCAGGGACACGTGGGGAAAAAAAAAAAATTAAAAATCAACATTTTGTTTAGCACCTGATATTGCAAAGCCTCACTCAAACACCCCCACACCTGAGGGAAGCTGCTCTGGGCAGCTATGGTAAAATATCAAATCCCCTAACCCAGTGGTGCCTCTATTGAAAGGCTAATTCAGAGACACAGCCTGTCCACAGCAAAGGCCAAGAGGCACTTCCCAGTACAGTCCTGAGGTTTTCTTTTCTCTGCCCGTTCCTTACACTGCTGCAAACAAACATGCCCCAAATCCACTTCTAGGCAAAGGGGAGGGTTGGGGGCTCAAGGCAGGGTTAGCGTCTGGGACCCCCTAGATGCTGCAGACAGCCCAGCAGGCACGGTGCCCTCTGCCCCAGGGCCAGGGAGGGTGGGGGTACCCCGCTGCGGAGGAAGAGCACCTCTGTCACTGTCACAAGGTGACACACCAGAGCAGGGCTGCCGGTTCCCGGCCAGAAATTCCCCTCCTACTTGCGTACTTTGTGGGAGGAAGCAGGGTGGCCAAACCCTTTGTAGTGGCATCCTGTTTAATCCAAAGACCGGTTGCTAGTGAGCAAGCCTCACCACCGCTTCCCAGCTAGATCCAGCCAACGGTTATGCCTTTGCATTGCACCCAGGTTCCCGGGAACCCTTTGGGACCCAGGCTGCCCTACTGCCATGCACAGCAGTGCCTGGGCAGCCACCGATGAAAGGCCAGCGCATCGCCTCATCTATCCTGCTGCTGGCACACACCTTCCTCTGATCCACACAGGTCTGGCTGGGCAGGGCAGTGGCTGCAGAAATAGGAAACGGTTCCTAAGATCACAACTAACGAAACACGTTGGTTTTCTGCTGTCCGGAACAGCTGTAAGGGCAGAACACAGAGCCTTTGACTCCACATCCCTGGAGAAGAATCTTCTTTGCTCCGTTTAAACTTGCGGTGTTGCAGACCTCATCACAAGACCACCATGGAGCAGTATTATTGGAAAGAGAAAGTTGCTGTGTTATTTATAATCCAGGAAGGCAACAGAGCAAAGCATACAACATTGCATAGTATCATTTTAACTCCTACTTCTCAGTAAAACAGGGGGTTTTTTAGCTACATAAATAAGAGCTTATAAAAAGAAATGAGAAGAAAATCAGGTAAGAGAATTTTGCACTTGTTTTTCATTTGTCATGAAATGACTAACCCCGTCTACTGCAAAAAAGCCACCAGCAAAAAACTTCAGCATCATTCAAATCAGCCAGCCGGGATGACCCTACCCCAACTCCTGTGATCTGTTAGGTGCCTTTACCCAGGCAATCGCTAGTTGAGAGACAGAAGACCATGAGAAATAAAAGACCCTGCTTTTCAGATTGTTTCAAACCCTTTCGCTCACCAGCGCAGATGAACATTTGAGTGCCCAAGGCTGTGGTTTCATGGACGTTTCCTTTCTCTGCTGTGTCCCCCTTGCACCGTCAAGCACGCTGTTTTCCCAGCGCCAAGATTCATTGCTGCTCGTTGGCATTGCCATGATCAAGAGGATGGTTTTGGAGGGGAAGATCCTCCCACCAACAGATGTTCTTATGTTGAGCTGAAGACTGAGGATTTGCTGGTTTGTGAAACAACTAGACCTTCACCGGAAAGAATCATGACCCACCTCAAAGCGAGACAGCCTTGTCATGGCAGCTCCTGGAGGCAACGGAGAGGACAATGCATGACTTCCAAGGAGGCTCCCTGCGCAAAACCGCTTTCCTGATGGTGTTCTGTACGGAAAAAACATTCCCTTGACATGGGTAGTGTGGAACACCACAGGTGTTTTGGTCTACACACCCCAGTGAGCTATTTGCTCTGCTAAAGGAAACAGTCATTTATTGCATCAGCACCAGAGAAAAGCGTTATCACCGTCTTCCTCATCTGAAAATGGTCACCTGCTGGGAAAATCAAACAAGCGTAGGTGGCCGTAGTATCGCAGTGAAAATGCTTTAGCCCCTAACCAGCAGCATAAAGCAAGTGCTTAACCAAATGCAGGTCTATTGCCAGGAGTAGTTTAAATAGTTCCTGGAATTAATACATTCCCCATCCTGCCTGGAGAGAACATCCCGCTGCTGCCTTCAGCAAGGCTGGGTCAGACCCTCAAGCCATACTGCATCCATTCAGTCTCCTGGTCCACCAAGAACAGGAAGTCACTGTTACACAGTACGAGCTACACTCCCAATTTTAAATGTGATTTTTGCACACTGTTAGGCAAAGTCTAGAAGTTTTCTGCCAGTGAAATTCTCTCCTTGTTGAAGACAGGTTTTCACCTCAAAAATTTACATCACTAACTTAACAGGTCCTGCAAGAGTGCTGGATCAGTTACCGATGGGGAATCCTGTATTTGGGCTGGTGAAGAGCCGGTGTCTGTAGAAGATGTGTTTTTACGTCCTTGCCAGAACGACCACCTTCCCTCCCTCCCCAGAGCTGTGCCACCGCAGCAAGCACTCCATCTGACCACGGAACAGGGAGACAAGACAAGAACCAGCTCCAGTAGTACAGCCAACAGTAACTTCTTTTACTTCCTGGAAAATTACAATCCCGTCTTAAGATCAGATGCGGCAGGATCCCAACTTGGTTTTGCCTAAAATAGCTATTTTTCCTCTGCCTTTTACATAAAAAGATACTGCTATTACTCAAGTTTTTCCACTGAGCTGATAATAAAAAGTACCTTTTACGATCAGAAAGCCCCAAACAAGTTTCAGGTTCAAGTTACCGCTGTTCAGCTTAAGATTTCAGAAAGCTCTTGGAACCGCCTTTCAGCTTCAATGATTTACCGTGTGCCTGGAAGACCTAAACCTCATGATGGTTTTCTGCTGCCACCACGTTTAACAGAGATGCTACTGGCCTCTTCACTAGGAAAAAGCACGCTCTGCCAGTAACCAGACCAAGTGTCTTACACAGAAATACTACCCTGTCGCAAGCGTTTACATAATTCTTAGTGTAATTTAACGTTTTTCAAAGTGCTTATACTACTCTCCTGTATGCAACAGATGACTGATACAGTAGGACAGACATTATCCACACTCCAGAAAGCTTAGGAGCAAAACCTATAATCCTGTTGTCAACAGCACACAAGATTTGTATGAAAAAATGAGGCTACAGGAGGGCAAGATGAACAAAGCTAAGAGCAGCAACAGATTGAGAAACGCTTCCAAACTTCTTGACAATTTTAAATGTAACTTATCAAATGTGCAATTAAAAAGCTTGTCCAAATAATGAGCAGGGGGTGCTTTGTTTTGGTGGTGATTTTTCGTTCGGGTGGGGTTTTTTGTGTTTTTTCTAAGAAGAGGAAGGAAGCAGGTACAGCTGTACCTACAGACAGTAAACATTCTTGGCAGCCCAGAACCAGGGACACATGGCACACTCTTCCATCCACGGATGGGAGCACACAGAACACCTCTTTCCGCACACGTTCCGAGGGAAGAGCAAACACAACCAAGCGCTGTGCCACAACAGGATTTTGATGAGGAATGCTTACATGTTAGCAGCTCCCTAGCCCACCCAGAGCACAACCCGGGTTTGTGCTCAGAGAGAAAACCAGGAAGCCACCAGCCAAGAGGGACAACAGCCAGAGGACATAGCAGGATGAACGCAGGATCACCATGAATGTTTTTAGGTAAGCGCTTGCTATGTCACCCAGGCTGGAACACCACCAACCACTTGTATACGATCCTTACGCTACTTCTGCTGACTTGTGTGATGGCCATAGGACTGAAGAGGGATCTCTTGCAAAACCCTAGCTTGTCCTACTTGCCTTTAGGGCTTTAAGACCAGACCCCACTCGTAATGCACTTTTGGTCAGGTCCGCCTCAAGCCGACAGGGAGCTACAGAGAACTAAAGGAACTGCAATGCGTGACTGCAAAACAGGCCTCTAACTTCCTCTTACCCACGGACCACAACAGCGGACAGAGCCTACATCGTACTTTTAAGGGGTTACAGAGATGGGAATCCAATAGAAAACTACAAGGAGCTGATTTTTCAGCCTTTAACCTCTGAACTGAGAACCTAAAGCACGAAGAGTCCCCCTTCAAACAGGCCTCAGCTAGGTCAGAGTGAAGAAGCTGATGTTTTGCTATGACCTTTTCAATGTTACTCTCGACGTTATAGAGGAAGGTGGGGTTTTTTGTTCTGTTTTGGTTTTTAACTATCGCAAGCACCAAAGGTCAATACTGAAACTGAGGTTGGAGACAGCACTGACGAAAAGGAAATGAGGATAGGGAAGTGTGAACCCTCATTAGAATAAAACAAGCCAACTCTTCAACTCCCAGGTAATAAAAAGTTCTGTCCGCTCCAACACCTCTGGCAGGACAGGAACAGCAGGAAACGTTTGTGGCTTCAGCTGGCCATACTGCTCACACATGTCATTTCCAGGAGAACCATTACATACACAACCACAACTCCCGCTGACCACAGCGGTAAAACCCATCTAACTCAGAGAGTGCTCGGCCCCCCAAGTGCCTACCAGGCGAACTGCGATCCCTCCACCGTGTTAGTGGGGTAGCCCAGAAATTGTCTCATTTAGCAGTACATCTAGGGAGCTTTTATGCTGTCACCTAACTTCTGAATTTGAGTTTTAAAGTTTGAAGTTTTAATTTGAAAGTTTTAGATTGAAAATATAAACAGGCAATTTCATCCATCTGAAGACACTGGATACATTTTTGAAAACACTAAGGCATGTTGCAAATCAGACAATTTTTGGGTGTAGTTAGTTTTAAACCTTTATTCTGAAGACTCTCTGGCCACCTACACAAATTGACTTTCATACACACCTCTCATAAATGTGCTGTTCTTAAGCATTTACCTGTTGTGAGGAGAAAAAAGCCATTTCTGCTGCTGAGAAGAGGGCACATTTACCAGAAATAGGGTTTTGGGTTTTAAACATCAAGTCCTGTAGGTCCCACGGGTGGCTGGGGGGTAGCTGTAGCCTGGGAGTGTCTGCCAAAACTCTCCATGCTGTTGAGTCACTTCTATCACCTCTTCCACGAGAGAACCTCTAGCGTTCA
>NW_010235449.1:25338-47087 GCF_000690775.1 Eurypyga helias
GCAGAGGCTGTTCTTTCCGTGACTGCCGTTTCCTAAAAGCAACAGGAACTTCAGTGCTTTAGCATCTCCACATCCTTGTCAAATGTGGCCAATGTTTTTTGCATGTTAAACGTGTGCAGTGGGAAAGGAGAACCACGGACAGTAGGGCAGCACAAACCTTCTTTCTTTAACAAAGCGGGCCAAGTGCAGAAAGAACTAGAGAAGAGGCTGTTCTTTCCGTGACTGCCGTTTCCTAAAAGCAACAGGAACTTCAGTGCTTTAGCATCTCCACATCCTTGTCAAATGTGGCCAATGTTTTTTGCATGTTAAACGTGTGCAGTGGGAAAGGAGAACCACGGACAGTAGGGCAGCACAAACCTTCTTTCTTTAACAAAGCGGGCCAAGTGCAGAAAGAACTAGAGAAAACCTGCTACCCGAAAGGCATCACATCCTGGTCTAGTGCAGTTCTTCAGAAGCCTTCTTACGCCCAGAACGAAGGCAAAAACTTTCTTGACAGGAACAGTGAGCAGCCGTCAGCCCCAAGCACCGTGGCAGACTCCCAAGAGCAGGTTTCCCGTTTATCTCTCCTGTGGGATAGCGGGCCCCGCACTCTGGCTCAGACTCTGCTGAGTCCCCAGTGGCTTAGAAATGCTTTGTCAGGCAACAGTTCTGGAAACACTGGATTTCTAGTTCCATGCTTCGAAGCACAAAAATGTTAGAAAGGAGAGATTTGGCAAAAGGCAGCTTCTTGGCCAAATACACTTAATCTTTAGCAAATAGAAGGCAGGGTTGATGCTGCTGGAAAGCGCATTCCTGTATACAATACCCTCACTATCCTCGCTCCGCTTGGGTCTGGACATTCCAGGCATCTGGCTTGGCCTGCTTAGTCAGAATTTTCTGCCATGGGGTAAACAGCTGCTTTTGTCCCTTTAGTACCAGCCTTCCCATAGAAGCATCTTCAGGAGAAGTTCCCTTTCTGCACACAGTCCATTCAAAGCCATTCACAGCTGGGCACAGCTACCGGCCCTCCGGGCACAGTAATCTGCGGCGACAATTCTGGCTGCCCTGGATTTTAGTCTTTGTCCTGCATAACACATTCCAATGAGAGGTACGGAGCTACAAAATGTTATTACATATTACAATCAGGCACTACAGCAAGCATTACAGAAAAAACACAGTCACAGAAGAAAAAAAAGTCATATTTATTCATCAAAGCAGACTGACTCCAAGCCATGACACATTCCATGGGAGGAAAGACAAATACTATTCTCCATGTCTCCCCTCTTCCCCTTCTCTGGAGAGAAAGAGGAGGGTACACATGTCCTTAAAATGTATGCATACTGGCTAATACTGCTTAAATGGCGAGGTCTTGTTTATCAGAGCAAGCCAGACTTAAGAGCCTGCCAACTTTCCGTAGGACCCAGGCTCCAATAACATCACCTGCATTCCTCCGGTGACGAAGAGCTATTAACAGACCTACTTCTGCCACGAAAACTAATCCCAGCTAGGCTTTGGGAAATACAATGCAAGATACAAATTCTGTTTTGCTGCTAGTGACTATTTTCTTCTTTCTCACCCACTCAACATCACCTGCTTTGACACCACAGCAGCTGTGTCCCCCCGACACTGGAGACGGGCCAAGCACCAAGTGACCAAGTGCTGGACAGGCACATCCTCCAGCACTGCCACAGCACCAGGTGACCTGTGTGAATACGCGAGCAAGGAAGCGCTACTGAGGTAGCGGGATGCAGCACTTCCACGGCCCCTGCGAGCGGCACAGCAGTACGTCAGTGCCTTGAACCACGCTGCAGTGGTGCCTGCCAAGAGCTGACGGGACTAAGCCAAGCAGAAGCACGATTTTAGAGGAGGGAAATAGAGCTTTGTGTATTCGTACACGAATGGAATCTGCCCACTCTCCGCAAGGAGCGTGCACAGCGCGTTTCTGTCTTCCCAGGTCTTCTATCACACTCATTACCGCAGCATCCAGAAGCGCTGAAAGACAAAAGCAACCTCCTTGTAGAAAGGAGGTACGTCCTCCAAATCTCCTCACGGTGAAGAAGGGCAACTCACTTGTGAGCGCGTGCTGAGGTTTCCAAAATGCTTTAGATAACATTCCTATGGGAGACTCAAACCAGCTCACCAACGTGAAATACTTTATTGAAAGAACCCGTTTGGATCGAGGCACTGCGACAGCGGTATGCTGGGCGTTCATGGAGCTACAAGGCCAACCTGCCAACAGAAGGCAACTGCTTTTACCCAGTAAGTGCACATCCATTTCAGCAAACGTTGGAAATGCTGGAATAAAACACGTTTTAGCTCCCCTCTCTCTTTTTCTCATCCTTCATCTGTACTTGGACCTCTCTTTGTCTTTTGATTTCTTAGGACTTCTGCTTCTGTCTGCTTTTTTATCCCAGTCTCTTACTCGGGAGTCTTCATTGTATCTGTCTCTTTGCTTGCTGTAGGGGTAGTCTCTCTCCTGAGATCGGCTGCGACTCCGATGCCTGTCTTTCTTCTCACTCCTCATCTTCTCTCTACCGCGTTCTCCTTCATGTTTTCGGTCCGAATCCTGTTAAAGGTATTGGATAGGGAAGCAGTTACAGACAAAAGGGGAACACATACGAAGACATGAAGAGAACGAGAGAAGAGTCCAGCATATTTGGTTCCTTAGCCAAGGCTGGTACTACTGAAATAGATTCACATCCATGACGGCTTGAAAAAGATAACACACATTAAAAAAAAACACTCTAACTGTATGAAGAAGGTAAGACTTACAGCTTCTGTCACCATTTAGGGAAAAAAGCATGGCTGCCAGGCATGCTGCTGCTTGCTTTTCCTTAAGGAGCTATAGCAAAAACCGGTTCTATCAGGGATTCAGCTCAGATGGATATTATCAAACTCCTCATAAACATCACATAAGCTTGTAACCCAGATTTGGATTTTGACTCATCATCTAAGCAACGAAAGTATTTTGGTCACAGGTTTTGGATCAAGCCCCACAGGCACTCCAGTGCTATGAAGATGCAGAACACCTTAAAACCTGCTTGTAATAATCCCTAACTGCCTAAATTCTAGGCTTCAGAAGAATGAACACCACTCTTACAAAGACCAAAGCTACACACACGCGCGCGTGCGCAAACCGCTTCCTCGAAGCTAGAAGTCCACAAGAAAAGGCAACGTGGAGAATACGATCCTTTTAAATGTACAGTTAAACAACACTGAGGTAATGAGAAATTTTGCAGGCTGATGGGTATGACCCATACAGAAAATACAAGAAGACACACTCAGGCACAGAAAACTCAGGGGTACAAGTCTATCAAATTTTAAACGGCCTGAAGAGGAGAGACCAACATTATGTACTGTAAGTGGCACTGGTGTTTCAGAAGACACGCAGAAACTCTAAAAAAAGATGCAGCAAGTTCAGGTAGCCAAAAATAAGCACATCGTCACCAAGACCGCTGACTGAGTGGCTCAGCGCGCAGAAGGGATTTGCTCTGGAGAGAAGCGAGGTTCATGTAACAAAGGAGGAACTCCTGTCAAGTAGAGCACCCGCTCCGTTCGTTCCAACGTGCAGACAGCACGAAACCACCGAGATGGTGCATTAGTAGGCGAAGCAAAGGTGGATCAGCTACTCGGATTGTGAAGTGTCACGCTAACAAGATTACGGCACAGCGCGTGCTAGAACGACAACGATGTGGAGACACCGACACCCGAAGAGGCCACAGCATCACAGTGATATTAAAAATAAAAAGATAAAGATCACTTAGAAGGTGACCATTTAATTTCTAAAGATTTTCTTAATACACAGTGCTGAGTTCCGACATGTGAACTAACATTTTCAAGCACTGCTAAAAACTATTTTGATCTTATTATTCAACTAAGATACAGTGAAATAAAGTACAAGAGGAGCTTCAAAATCCAGCAGAAAGATACATACACAGCTTGCTGTTAAGGCAGCAGCTGGCACTTCTGTTTTGAAGGTAGATCACTTGAAAGTTTAGTATCACTATATGCTCTAGCAGATACCACGTTATGGGATTTTTATTAACACCACTATTCAACACAGATCATTACGAACTATGAAAAAGGTCTGAATTAAATTACACAGTATTTCTTAATTTCAGATACGATTTTTGTTTTTCTAAATATGTACTCGTGACAGTAGCACTCACAGCTGTACAGCTAAAATCTATCCTGCACGTACAAACAAGCAAGCTTTATTTATTTCACCAGGCAGTGAAAAAACCTCTACTCGAAGCAAAGCTTTCATTCAGAAAGGCAGCGACCAGGATGATTCCCAGAGCAAACACCACCTTCAGAATGATGTAGATAATGGTGAAGTACCAGAATTACTATAAGCGCGATAGAATCCCTGGACCAACACATGTATCAACAGTCACAGGCTTGAACTTTACCTACATAACAAAAATTTCTGCTGCTGCTGGGTACAGTAACCTCCCTGGTGGCCAAACGCTCATTCCACATCTTTACTGTCAAACTCTACTTCGGTATGGATTTTAAAATGTGAATCCATCAAAAAGGAGTGGGGATTCCAGCTACTTATGAGAGGTTTCTCCCATCATTTTCAGAACGATGCCCAGCCATATTACACTTGTTCCCAAAACCCTCAGTCTCCGTCTGTCTGAACAAGAGGACCTGTTTCAAGCCCCTTTGTGGCAGGGACTGAGTAAACATCAGAACATGGACAGGGTAGTGATACAGTAAAGAGGAACAAGACAGGAATTTTGGCCAGAGAAACCTATGGTGGGCTTGATGCACCACTGGCTTCTTGCTGGTTTGCTGCTGGAGTTTCCTCTCAGCACAAGGAGAGACAGGAGAAGAGCAGCACAGCCTTCAATTGAAAAAGCCACCAAGCCAACACTGGAGACAGGCTCCTGGCCACATCAGGGCAAGGAACAGGTTAGTGGAGTCTTGAAAAGGACGACAGTAGGCTACGCTGAATGCCACAGGGATGGGCAACTTGCTGAATGGATTAAAAAAAACTGTTGTATGAGCACGGAGCCAGCAAAGCACACGTACCTTCACAGAAGCATTTAGGGCATAGGTGTACAGGGCGAGTTTGAAAGCGCCACGAAAAGGCCATTGCAGTAGCTACTACGACCACAGTCTTAAAAAAAAAAAAATACAGTCATTTGAATTAACACATGAATTGCATCTCAGTTATCCCAGAAAAATCAGTTATGTTTCCCCTTAAATAAGCTTTCACCTTTTCTAAGTCTTTGGCCCATAAAAATGTCAATTTTTAAACACTCTGTGTTACTAAAAAAACCCACGGTATTTTGAAATAAAATCTTTCATGCCATATCCAAGTCAGAAACATGCTGTTTTCCCACTGGATGAGGAAGAAAAAAAAGGTTCCTACTTAAAAACAGGCTCTCTTTTACTGCTGAGGTCCAGATTTCTCAATCCAGGATCACAGTCTCTTATCAGTCAATGAGTAAGTGATGATTATCCCAATTCTTAACCCAGCACTGTGATGGTGAACACACATGAGGAAGGAAATAAGAAAAGAGGGAAAAACACTCGTCTGGAAGTTCATGCCTGGCTTTGCCAAAAACAGTTAACTTGCCAAACTGCGCTTGCAGGTAAATCAGCTAGAAACACCATGAACTATGCCACCTCTACACACATTAAGCATACTAGTTAAAGGTTAAAAGGAACAATTAGAGGCAGTCTTTTCAGGAGGTAGATTCTGATCAAAACCTGACCTTGTATATAAGGAGAGCAGTGTCCAATAAGCATTAAGAGCAGGAAATTAAAACCAGAAAAAGTAGGATCTTTATCAAAACGATGCACTACAGGAAGTTCAAAGTCAGGAAGGCCCTGTGTCTCAAAGATCCATTGGATAGGCTATATTCCCCCACTGATCCAGTTATCTCAACAAAACAAAAAAATCCAAAGAACCAAAAACTGCAGAAAACTGGAAAGGAAACTAAGTCTTAATATATATCTCAAGCAGAAGAATGACCTGTATTAAAAAAAAAAAAAACAAACCACACCACTCTACCAAATTCTATTCACAATTTATCATGGTAGTGTAGCCTCCTGGTCCAGACCCACATCCTGTTAACTACTAGAAGCAAGCCGCAACACCCTACCTCTTCTTACCCTCTGGAATCAAGTCAAACAGCACAAAAATCAAAAATGTATTCTTAAAACATCAACACAGACTGAAGATTCAGGAAGTGGCCGTCAGACTAAGAAAAGGATGAGTCAAAATATACTAAAGAAAAAAAGCACACCAGCAAGAGAAGACAAAAACAACTCAAGATCATGGAAACTATTCAGAAAATAAAACCCCTTCAGTCATAGCTGGAGCTGGTAGCACAAACTGCAGTTTCAGTTGCCAGAACTTCCCAATCTAAGACTGTATTGTCCGTTAATTAAAATCTAAGCCACACTTGGGGCTCAGGGTAGTTTATATACGAAGCATGGCAATTGTGGGCTTCGGCCAATTAGTTGTGGAAGGTCTGCTTGTTGTTTCCTTTTAAAGTTCTTACCTCAAATATATTCCAGTATTTCCAAAATAGGGTTAAGGGAAAACGCTTTGTTTGCCTATACTAAAAATGCTGCCACTCATCAAAAATCTTCCATTCAGTTATGCTTTGTGCTGGCCTCGGTATTCACACTGAACATGCTCTGCCTCAGGAACATGCCTCCTTCCCCTCTTCTTGTAGGAGTTCCCCAGATGATGCCCAAAGTATAAACCTAAAAAAGCCCACCAAAATTAATATATTTCCTATACGCTAAACAGGACCTGTCAGCTAAGCTGCCTGCAGATTTCACCTGGAAAGGGCCACGTACCGAATCTCTAAACCAGTCCAAGCACACAGTGTGCACATACTGTACAGTACACGCTAACAAGAACATTCAAGTACAGACACAGAGAAAGATTCTTCCCATACACTGATTTTCACAGCTCCAAGAGGGAACAGAAGTAAGCCTCCACCTGTGATTTGGGCATGAGAAGGCTAAGCTATTTACACTGAAATGGGCAAAGGTGAACAACAGAGAGGAAAGCAGTGGGAAAGAAGATACAAGAATACAGCAGTAGACTGCAAGAACAAACTACCACAGGACCAGGCGACTAAACCACACAAAGATAGGCAGAAGACAGAGTCAAGCACTAGAAAATACTATTTCAAGCGCACCACCGAGAGTGAAGACAGAACCTGGCAACAGCACCAGGAATCCCTCTCTGGCTTTTAAAACGTCCTCTGCTAATAACGCACAAGCAGCCAGTTCCACGCTCATGCTTTTGCACCACCGAGAGTGAAGACCACTTCCAGAAACACCTGTTTCAAGAATGTTAAAGCGACAATGTCCATCAACCAGAAAGACAGGAAGAAGTCTAAACCAACATTAGTTCAGACCTCTTGTATGTACATGTTCTGCTCAAGGGTTTAATTGTGCCAACAGGTCCCTCCCCTCCACCCAGGGGATCCCAAGTGACTTGGCACCCGAACAGCGACAAACAGCCTTGTCCCACGAACGAGCAACAGGGCTTACTGGTGGCACTGAAAAAAATATAACTGCTAACATTCATGAGAAAAGTTATTTTTAGCATCACAGCGAGAAATGATGCAATGGAACAACCGAATCATGTATGCTCTCTGCACACAGAACTTACAGCAGTACCCAAAACTCATGCCGGGACAATGGCTTTATTTACTGCGGTTGGAACCTTATCGCTTTCTGCAAAATTGCTAGAAGACAGCTTTGTTTTTAACTCATAAAGCTTGCATTGTTAAAATATTGGGGTTTGGGGTGGGTTGTCTTTTTTTTTTCCCCTCCTTCCCAGCCTAGCTCTGTTCTCCCTAATGCTCACACTTCAATGCTGGTTAACCCTCCACTATCACTGCAGACAGGGTTTCCATGAACCATCACCATGCTGACTATGCCAGCTTCACAGAAGCGTGAGCATGCCCACTCAGGAGGCTGCAGTGGAACTACTGAATGACAGAACTACTGCTTGCTGATGACCCCCTCCACAGCCCGAGCCTTACAGCACTGTATGCTTGCACAACACAGATGCAAGCAAACCTGCATATGGGTTTTACAAAACGGCTCCCAAAACAAGTAAGAAGAAGTTAAAAAAAAACACCATAATGCAAAGAGATCATGTTTCCGATTCCATATGGGAAAAAGCCAACACGTGCTGCTCTAGCAAGAAAAGGAGAAATAGCTTGCTGCCATAAAATATGATTAACTACTAGTTTATGACTGGGAATACGTGAACAACAGGTTCAAAGTGCTGAAGATCTACTTTATGAGAGGCAACATTGCCTCTTCAGGATTTTCTGGCAAAAAGCCATTCAGAGTTGCCAAGCTTCAAAAGTCCAGGAAGATTTGGAAAGTCTTCTTCATAATCGTATACGAACATCAGCCTTCTGTACATTTACAACTGCTGTATTTCACAGCACTTTGCACACCGTGTCCTCAGTTCAACTTCAGAGGGTTTTTTTTCCTGGCTTCTCTTACTAGGAGAACAATAAACAGGCATAAAGTTAATGCACAAAGAGGTTAGTACCTTAGACTTTTTGCTCCTCTTGTCATCCTCTTCATCTTCAGAGTGGTGGTGCTTTTTCTTCTTTTGTTTTTTAGCTGAGTGTGACCGACTTGGTTGAGACTCTACTATATCCTCATCCAGCAGAAGGTCATACTTGGCACTGATGGCGTTGGTTAAGGACAGATCTCTTGCTTAGTGTCAATAAACAGAACATGAAAGCTCACAAAGTAAACAAACCCCTGTTTACCAGACCAGGGTTTATCAAGGCTTACTATGTATTTCAGTCAAAACAGGACTGTCCCCATGGAAAAAGTCAGCTGGGCTAAAATGACTGAATTCTACTCCATCAAGGAGTACAGCCAGATCCCAATCCTCCTTTCTTTTCTACCTGTGGATATCTGAACAAGCTACGGTCTTCCTCTCATGCTCACCACAAGCAAAGTAGAAACAGTGCATGGCTTAGTTACTACTATGGTCTCATTCTGGATGCAGCAGGTCCCCTGTGAAACCACTTAAAACTCTGTTACATCACATGTCATTCCAGGGCTCTGGACCGGACAGATTATTTACCTGCACACAACACAGAAGTGAAACAGCACACTCTTCTGATGGCCTCAATGAATTTACTCAAATCAGGAAAACAAAAATGCTTAATTCCATGCCAAACACCATTTGGTTATACGAAGCAGTAGCAGAACACCCATTTGGCAAACTTTAAGAAGTCTTTTCCAGGCTATTTTCATAAACTGTACTTAGTGCAAAAAATAGGTTTATTCAGCAAAGGATACTCCTGCTTTGGTTTTACCTTCTCTTTCAGAGCAAATTTTGAAGGTTTGTCACGTTCCTTTTCATACTCTTTGAAATCATCCCTGGTATACCGCCCACCTGGCCACAGAAAAATATATTCAATTCATTCCAACTGAAAAACCAACCAAGATCCACATCTATCACTAAGATCTGCCTATGAATTTAAGGGCTCTTCATAACCGTGAAGAGATCCATAGCATGATGCAGTTCCAGAAGCAACACTGACACCTGCATAACAGAGTAGCAAGGAGCAGGACAATACATGACCTTTTTGTCCTTCTCTTGCATGCAGATCCCCTTAAACAGTACATGGCTTTCTCCTCACTCATGTCCGGTGGAGACAATGCATGAACAGGATCGCAAAGCAGGATTTAGCAACCACTCCCATTCTGACTGCAGGTCCTATGTCACACTACTTAAAACTTGGTTACCCTGAAAGCCTACAGACAGTTCCCATTATTAAAGGAGGCTGCACAAAGGGAAATCTCTGAGACGGCTACAGCTTAGGAATTCAAATGGAACTATAAAAAAAAAAAAAGTTATGCCTTGATTTAAAGAAGGGCACGGCAGATTTCATTTTCCATTCATTCACTTGAAAGTACCAGCTCACAAACTGTTCTACAGCAACGTGCTGCCATCTCACGCTCAGACTTACAACTGCAACGCTAACTGGCTAGGTCAGAAACAGCTGTTTCAGGTGGAAGGACGCTACTTCCCCTGGGTTATTTTTTGGGTACCATATAAGCACCAGATGACAACATAGCTTCCCAGCGTTTAGGACAACTGAGACCCAAGTTAGCCAGGTGAATTTTTCCATGTAGTCAGTACAGGATGCACTGAAGAGCACAGTATAGATCACAAAGTCATTCAGCTCTGTGCAAGACAAGTTCTAGTATCTCAGTGTCCATGACTAGTCCCCAACCTGGAGAAATTGTAGGCGAACCATGAGGGCTGACTGCATTTCTAGGTGAAGACGCGCAAGAACATCACCACTGCAATGCAGTCAGCTCTGCAAGTCCAGTGCTCTCCTCACTGGTCCCCAACAACCAAGTAACCACTGTATCCACCTCTCCCACCACCTTTTTCCTCCCAAAACATCCTCTAACATCTGAAACTGTGTTTTACAACATACAGCCTGCTATGCAATCTGTTTCACCTACAGAAGGTGAAGAGAGGAAATCCCTGGCCTGAATACTGACTGTTTCTTGTATACACCCAATTGTCATACAGCCAGTAAGGAAAAGAAACTAGAACGTAACAAGGTACTGCTGTATCATTTTGCCAATAAGTAGTATCAAAAAACCCATCACTTTTAGAGCTTGAGAGGAGCAAATGATTTACCAGCAAAAATAACAGCATCTGATAAAAAGGCAATCCATGGCAACGTAAGGTTAACATAACAGTAGTAAACTCCTCCACCCTTTCATATGGAACAAGTGATGAGAAGAGCTAGCAACTGTGTTGCTCTACTTACAGCAGCACCAGGAACATTTATATCCCTGAAGATGAGCTTATTTAAGCTCATAACAATTGCTTCTCTTTTATATAACAGAAGTTTAGAAGTCATGGGTTCTTAAGTTACAAGAATCGCAAGTGCACCTACCTTTCCCCTTCCACTTAATCTTTGCAACTGACTGGCTGAAATCCACATGTATCCGTCTGTCATCTATCAGCACATTGTCCATCTTGAAGTAGGCTTTCTCACAGTCTTCCTCCTGATATTAATGTTTTCCAAAAATTTTGAGTCATGATTATTTCACAGGAATATTTTGCTGAAGAGCTCAAACACAAATGCAACTGCTCAACGGTATACTTTTCTTTTTTTCCCCTAAAATCGCATAAAGCACGGCAGTTCTTGCATTGTGCCATTTCAAAATGGCTACACTTCCTCCAAACATAAACACTGTGAATTCCATTTCTTCCCTTCATTTCACTATTTTAAAAATTTGCCAATCCAGCTACGTTCGGCACACGAAACACATTCAAGAAAACAAGGGGAAAAAAGAACAACTAATCAAAGCTCCATTTGAAGTACGTAAGTAGGCTAAAAAACAAGTGAGAACACTTTTCCAGTGCTTTCCAGTTTTCCTCAGACCAGAGAGATCAGCGGACACAAAGAAGCAATTATGCTCCCTCAAGAGAACTTTTACTATCAGTTCACAGTAGGAGCAGCATGCTGATGAGGCTTCAAGCATAATTCACAGGTCCAACATAGGACACTACAGCACATGCTGATCTACTTTCTTTCATACACCCTCCTCTCTTTATGCAGCATGCCTCCTCTTCCCCCGAGTATTTCCTCCTTTAACTCCGAAAAACCCTAATGTCCTTGGTGGGGGGGAAAAAAAACTCCCACTGGTTTCAAGACAACGCAAGAACATCCTGTTTGTACTACCTGGTTGAATAAAGACTTAAATGTTTGCCTCATTTAGGACCTACAACTTCTGTAACTAAGGCAGTACGAGGAAAAATTAGCTACCCCACACATGAAGATTTCACTGGTTTTCCTTAACGGAAGTATGCCATAAATGAACTGTTACAAGCAGAATCTATGTACAGTATCCCTACGTAACGTACCTTTTCAAACTCAACAAAAGCGTAACACAGAGATTCACCAGTCTTCCAGTCTCGAATCACTTCACAGCTGAAAAGTTGACATGAAATTAAACTGTCAGTGCTGCTGGAGCAAGAAACATAGGACAGGGAAACACTGCTTAAGAGAGAGTAAGAGTTAAAGAAAAAAAAAAAAAAAACAAAAAAACCTTGAAGGTGTTATAACACTTGACCCATAGTGATGTGGGGGTGTCTGCACAAAAAAAAATTTATGTGGCATTACCTGAGTAATTATTACACTTAACTCACAAGTGCTTAACAGGAAGTGTAGAACTAGGGAGGAATTTCTGATTAATGAAACAAAATCTGTTTTCCAACACTACTGTTAATGATTCTTGCATTTCACTAATGCAAGTCAAATTTTGCATTCTGTTTTCTCAGTCATTTTAAGGGAAGTTTGAACCCACATCATGTGCCAAGCTCTCTCTTCTTAGCAAGCACCTCTCTAACAACCATATTCTTATCACAGTTCGCTGGGCAAAAATAAGAAGCCTTGAGTATGGAATCAGTAGACACAAAATAGGACAGTACAGTATTGAATCAGTATTACCAAACTCTTGTATATTACATGAGAATTATGAATACAGGATGTTAAAGGAGGTCAGACAGCCAATAAGGGCAGGAAATGTGGTATGAGGGAGAGATTTAATGAGGTGAGACCCCCCTGTGTGTACTGAAAAAGTGGCAAATCAGGATTAGGATACACAATCCAAAAGATGATCAAGGTGACAAGGAAAAAAAAAAAAAGGAAAAGAGAACAAAAAAGGAGACGACAAGGCTATTCTGACAAGCTATACGAATTCTTTGAAGAACTGAAAACAGGAGCCAAGTTCAAAACCGAAAAAGGCAGCAGGCATAAGAACACCTTAACAAGGAATATACCAGATGCCAGAAATACTTGTCACTTGATCTCAAAACCATAAATATTCCCACAGAAAAGAAAAACCCAGAGACTGTATCTGTATGCATATGTAGCCTCGGAGTTAAATCTGCTGAAAGGAGGGAGAGGACGGAGGGCTGGGGAAAGTACCATAGCTTTCCTTGCTCCTACACTTCTCTAGGCTTTCACTTAAAACCACTGCCAGGATGAGATACCCATCTAGCTAGATCTGACCTTGTATCACCACTTTTGTGGTCCCCATCCAAACACATGCAGGCACAAGATGAATCTCCAGAGACACCAGCCTACTACGGAACAGCCAAACCTAAAGAGGCTGGTGGGAATCAAGTTCAGTTTCAACAAAAGCGGGTTTCTTTGTTTTACAATAATTACCTTTTAATGGGACCAAATCGTGAAAATATTATCTCTAGGTCTTCATCTGTGGTCACTGGATTCAGTTTACAAACAAACAGCACATTTTCCGGTGGCTTGACCTCTGCATCTGGTAAGTCTCCCACCTGTAGCGTTCGGAAAAATATTTTCATCACTTCTGCCAAAAGCTCTCTGCATTTTATTGGCACAAGCACGCTGGCAGCACTTTTTTTGGATGGTCTCAGACACACTCCTACCACAAAAATCAGAAATTAAAAAAATATTTTTCCTTACTCAATGCAACCAAAAAAAAAGCCTTCTCCAGAGCACCTGAAAATGATTACCTATTTGCAATTCCACCGCTGGGACTTTCATGAAAGTCACAAATACTTTCTACCTTCCTTTCCCTGTTCATAACATAACAACTACACAGTTCTAAAGGGTGAAAGTGTACTTGTAGAGCCACTCTCCGTGTCCATAAAATGGACTGGATCCATTCCTCAGTCTCTGTCTGTACCCAAAAGAAACTCGCTGTTCCTTGAAATCTGGCAGCAGCTAGGATAAGCTTAAAGACAGCTTGACGAGGATGAGAAGTTACAATTACACAACTTTGTTCAGATAGACAGAAGGGAGAAAGCATTCGTGCTTACTGAGAAACAAGACTCGCTTAAAGCACGCACAAATTCAATGTTTGCAACCTTTTGATCAAAATTCCCATCCTCAAAGTAGCAAATTAAGCTACAGAGGAAAATGCAAATACACATACACACACCACCCCCTGTTAAACTGCAGCACTTTCTTAAAACCTGGAAAAAAAAAACCCAAAACCCAGTGAAACTAGCAGCACGCTTAGTTTTTCACCTCTTCAGCTTACATAATATAGCTCCCAGTTCCGTACTATCCAGCAGTACTCATGGGCAATTACTGCATCGGCTCATATACCCCACGCCTTTCTGAGCTAACTTTACCTGGAAAACAGGTCACTAGCCCACTGCTGCTGCAAAACAAGAGCCCACACCTGCAGATCTTCTGCAATACTGTGGTCACATCTAGACAGACCTTGGTACTAGTCTCTGCTGCAAACTGTTCACTGTAAATTTGAATGCGATCATTGTAAAGAAGAGAGGTGTGTTCATCCCTCTTTCATTGTGTGTTTTCCTTTTTCTTTAAAAAACAAACAAAAAAAACCCCAAACAAACAAACCTTCAAAGCCTTTTCACCATTTTTGTCACTATATGGAGTTTACAACTGCCAGCAGTTACCAAACATTGTATTTAATAAGGAACAATGTAAGGTTAACCAGTGTTCAGCTCAACTAACCCCACAGAAGGAAGACAACCACTGCACAGATGAATAAGCGATCTCCATGCACCAGGAAGGGATTATCCCAAATTAGCTCAGCTCTCTCCCACACATGCTAAACCTCTTCCAGGATTAAAGATATTCAACAGCATATTATGTATGTTACAGGCTTTACTGCGTGCATTTTTAGCAATTTTTTATAAAGCCTCCACTGGTCCACTTTTAATCACATCTTTGAAAATGAATTATCATTGATTTTATCAGAAAACCACCTCCAGTACTTGCGCTCAATCCTCTTCATTGTACCAGTGACATTTAGCAGCACAAATTGTGAGCCATGACATCATCACCTGATGAGCAATTCCAAGATGAATAGTTCTCATCCTCCTAGATTTAATAAAACATGCACACGCAGAGGAATAACATCTAAAAGGCAAATATAGAACGACATTCACCATTTCCAGAAGAATGGCACGAGTTTTTGCTTCTTTTTCTGCCTGAACTTCTTCTATTTCATCTGCAGACCGTCCTTTCAAGTCATCAATTTCTTCATCTGCTCCTATTCTACCACTCTGAAAAATGAAGGAAAAAGCTGTTTATTACCAAGTCATGGCCAAAAATTCTTTCTCACACTCCAAATATTACTTTGATGACCTCACCCCCAAGATATGAAAAAACGCTTAAGCACTGTATCTCAGCAGAACTGGGATTTCATTCTGTTCTTCCCACTTACCTTAAACACAGAGAGAGAGATGTTACCCTCATGTGTTTCAGGCACTATGAACTATGGATGAACTTTAGGCCCAATGTGAACCCCACTCAGTTAGATATTCTGAATTCTTTTATACTCCCATGTCACCAGAAACATCAACCCGTTTCTAATCTATATAGCTACCAGAAATGAAGATAAGGAACACCGCAAGTGTCTGTCCTGTCTGACTAAGACTCAAACATTATTATCACAACAAGAATTTTATTTTTACACATCTACATATCAGCAGGATTTGAGGTTTAATTTTTTTCTCCTCATTAGCATCTCTAGAATGCCACCCTTCTTACAGGCATTTCTACACCAAAAGGTGCATCTTCAGAGGGGCTGTGGGGGAAGAAAACTAAGTATAAGCTTTCAATTCTCTACGCAGTTGGCAGTGAGCTACTACACTCTTGATACCATGTAACATAGCTGAAGGAACATCAGAGATTAACCACAGTGCAGATGTACTATGAAAGCCTAATTCCAATCTTGTAACTACATCTGTTAAGCTTAAAAACAGTCAATCTCTCTAGTCAATTTTATTCACTGGTTGAAGCAACTGTTTCCATACAAGCAGATAATCTCACATAGCAACCTCCATAACTGCATCCTACGAGTAAGTTATGAATATTTACTATTATATTTTTAGCAAACTGCCTCTGTTTTAGCCAATACACTACAACAGTATGCACGCTTGCAGATACAGCTCAGAGAATGACCAAGATTACTTCCACTGAAACGCAGACTATTTCACATGTAAAAGGACAACAGCAGAAAGCGCTTTAATGTCAACTAACATTAGTTATATTTTTGTCTTCTCCTAGAGCGTGCAAAAGCCCAGTAATGCGAATATTCTGCTTAACTGCACTGTAACTAGAAATGTAAAATATGGCTTTCCAACCTAACTCCACCCTAGTCACAAGGGAGAGCACCCAGGTCACCCTATATCCTTTTCTGGAAAGATGAAGCAGTCGTACTTGATTGAACACCGCAATAGCCCCAAATAACAGACAAGCATTTGACATATCACAACTCCAGCTGGCAGAGTAGAAGAGAATCTCTTCTTCTCCTACACTAAAAATGTGATGTTCTTTTAGGATATAGATTTGATAGACAAAGTCTTAAACACAGAATTCTTATTTTTGACGAAGTCTGTGCTGGTCACTAACAGGGATAAGTTTATTTAATGACTTCTTCCAACTTTTCCCCAAGAAGCTATCATAAACACTCACATCTAGCTGTTCCTTGGTAGGTTCTGGTGAGCGATCAGGAACAGACAAGCCAGGTGGATCTTCAAATGGATCATCTAAAATTACTGTATGATTTATCCTTGCAGAAAACAAAATTAAGAACAGCGTCAGTCACATGCAGATAAAATTCTCTTTACCCAAGTAACACGAAACCAGCCTCAGTTATATTCCAAGCAGCCAAACATACCGTATGCTTATAAATACTAGTTCTGATGCTTCTGCCAAGGCAACACAGTTCCATGATTTCTTATATAGTTGTTTATTATAGTACCTGCTTATTTTACCAATAATACTGGAATAAAAGAGTATTTAGGATACCATCCTACAGGTCACCTGACATCACCTTATTAATCTAGTTTCCAAAAAAAATACATTAATTTGTTTAATTATTATGTGTTCCTCAAAAAGGGAAGTAAAAGCAGTCATACCTAATATCTTGATATGGGATAAAATCCTTATCTACAAAGGTTTCATTAATTGTCTTCAATACATCCATGCCTTCTGTTACTTCTCCAAATACTGTATGCACACCATCAAGGTAATCCAGGTTTTCCCCTGTAGTAATAAGAAACTAGAAAGAAGATACAAAACTAGTAACAGTAAATAGAAAAATTCAGGGCTTAAGTTTCACCTCAGGAGAGGCACAAGCCTCACTGAAATCAGTGAGGAGAAAAAAACCCCACCACTTCCTGACTTCTGCAGGAGAAGATTAGTCGTCTTCCATCAGCACTGAGAACACAAGGAGCCAACCTGCTGCTCAAAACCACTGCCCGAGGAAGACAGGCTCTCTCATACAAGCCTCCCCCTGCACAAGCTCACAGCTCTGGCTCATCGGACCCTTCAGTGACCAGGTATGACACAGTGACCTGGCAGAACACCAGATTGGGAGAGAAAGAGCAGACAGGTCTGCCAGGTAGGTTTGCTGAGCAAGATCAGCAAAGGACATGACAGCTGATGAAAGGGAGAAGACAGAAAGAGCAAGGCTAGCCCTCCAGGCAGGAGCGAGTTGGGCTCAAATCACCTGTTCAAACTGCATTCAGCAGGTGAATTTTCAGAGTTTTGGCAAAAGCTTCCATAGTTCTACCTTCACCTGCTTCCATCCACACTTTTTTCTTTCCTTCCCTTGTATCACAAAGCATTCTGTCCCAAAAAACAGGATGCAGTAGCATGCAGAGGAGAACTAGAACACAGTAGCACTGACTCAGAACGGCACTGAAACGCACCCTAACACACATCAGGTGTTTTGCTTTAGGGCCAAACTGAAGCTTTGCAAATTGATACCAATGGAACACTTGGTAACAAATTAAAGCTGGAGGATGCTTAGCAATGAATGAAGACAGGACCTGTAGATATGCACAAATAACAGAACACAACCCCTACATCCACGCTCTACAATTTGCCTGGGAACATCTTGCTCCTCCTTCTCTGCCATAGTTAAGACTGGTCAGTATTTGGTATAGGTTACACTAAGCTACATTATATTTGTAAGACAAATCCACGTTAATTCCTTACTGGATTTTTTCTTTCCCAAGGAAGAAGCTACAAGAATGTTCCCAGGAACCATATTCATTCTCATATGCCTGTGTACATGCTAGCAGGCTGCATTCTTATACATAAATATAAACGTCATCTCTTCTCCCTACACTCCCCACCAAAGCAATTTTATACACACAATGCAGGGAAGCAGCAAAATTAACTCCATATATTACAAGCTCTAGTTGGAATAAAACCATAGGGTTTTTTATTTGCTCTTCCATTATTAAAAAAGCCTCTTTTTAAAATTAAAACACATGAATATTACAAGTGAGGCACTGTAGTATATAAGTAACAATGCATCTAAAATAATAATTTAGAGATAGTATCATCCTATGAGATTAGAGCTTTCAATATACCTACAGCAAAAACTTTGTGCACATGAATAGGGAACAGAAAAAGAATTCAGATACTGTCGTTACCTTTGTTTTATAACAGCACTGGGATAAAACTGTAAACTTGCACTCTATCAACACGCTGTATCAACACTTTTGTGTGACCATACAGAGGAAGCTGTATGTATGTGTGTACAAGCTGTGTACACCGCTGCGGCATGATTTCGGTTCCCAAACTATCACGAAGTTATAGAATTTCTAAGCTGTATAAATTATAAAAAGTTTTAAGATTATTTTAAAACCCAATTTCCTTACTTTTCACTTCCATTTAGCTACAAGATTCTTTCCTGACCATCCTATAAATCAGCAAAATCACATCAAGGAATTAATAGAAATGAATAAACAAAGAAAAAAAAAAATCAGAGGAATGAATTCTAACAAATAAAACTTATTCAATTAATCTAGGACAGGATTTGAATCTGAGCATTTTAATCTTTCTTGTCTGTAATCAAATACCCATTGGCACCTGGGTTAATGAGTAAAATCCTTACCTATGGCCATTTTTTTACATGCCTTTTGACCGCATTGCAAGATGATGCTATTGAGATGACACAGTCATTGCTACGGCACTTCTGTAAATCCAAGGAATTTTCATTTTAGTTACTTAGACAACTACCAAGGCTTTCCAACACTGCATGCTGACCTGTGAGCCATGCTGATCGCTGCCATTGTTCACCATTGACACAGTTCCCTTCTTCTTGTGCTTAATTCTCGGCACTTTTTCTGCCTCAAAAAATCTAGCTTGATCACCGTACAGTTGACTGAAAATACATATAACAAATACGTTACAAGGCAAAGGAATTTTTAAAAGTGAGACAAACAAATGCTGCAAAACATTAAATAAAATACGTTAAAGATTTTTACAATGGCATTCAAATAAAAGCAAAATCTACCCTGCATCCGTGCACATTTTTACAGACAGGTACACTTAAATAATTCACTTTATATTACAGGAAAGAAAGATTTTTCTGAGGCATTTCACAGCAGGTTTGTTGTTTGGGTTGGGTATATTTATGTTTCTAAACACAGTATGTAACATTCTTCTAAGGCATGAAGCAAATACATATTTGGTAAGTAGGTTCCATAAAAATAAGTTAAGCTATGTTGTAAAAACGTAGTAGTTTATGTCACAACTTTCTCTTTCAAGATAAATGGAAAGCCACTAAATGTAGGTGTAAACTTACTTCATCCCACAGACAGGACTTCATACAGTAATTTAAGATACAAAGGATATGGGATATTTTTAAATTCTTTTTCATTTTCTAAGTCTAACCGTGATATCGCTCATTTTGTCTCACTCCATAACTGACAGAGGCATAGTCAATACACACATTTGCCCAAATTTAAGGACGGTATTCTGTTTTAACTTATTTTGCTAAGAAGGTGTAAGCCTCTAGGAAGAGGGATTCAAATTAAACTCTGCCTGCATTAGCTTCCTGAGTAGCAAGAACAGAAACTCCAATTATGTGGACTTCAGCAGTAACCAACAGGTAGAAAAGACAAACTACCATTCTCCATACTAACAGCAGAACAGAATCTGCCACTCTCATCACACTATACTTCCCCATCTGCCATACCAAGGAGCCTCAGAAGACCAATCCTTATACAAGAGCAGAATACCAAAATAAACTTCATCTACCTAGGCGCAGAGAGTGCTCAGGTCTGCCAAGTTTACCTATGGAGACTTGCATCTGCTTAGCACAATTATACTGCTTCCAGGATAACCATAGTGGTGATCCATGTACCCAGGCTTTCAAGGTTTACCATTTTAGAGGCTCTGATAGACCAGACTTACAAAAAATCCACACTGGTCTAGCAACACTGTCTCTGTTCAAACTGGGCTATTTAGCCCTGCATAACGTGTTCCCCAGCACTCCAGGTCTAGTTCTACTCTGCAATTTTAATTCTACTTTTGATAACAATTTCAAAGGGATCATATAGAACATAGGTGCCTTGCTAACTTCTGTCCTGGCTGTCTGAATGATTTCTTCAACTTTTATGTGCAAGACCACTGAAAACATCAGAAACAGGGAAGAGAAGCAATTTCCTTATAGACATTCGACATGACGACAATGTTACAGCAACAGGATTACTTTCTTATACACAGAGGAAATCACGTGTAGCCTCTATAGTCCCCTCCAGCTCAATTAAATCCATTTTGTTACAAAAAAAATGGTACTAACTAGCTGCTAACAATTTTGCCTTCTACAGAGCACTTAGTTATGTACCTCTTTTAGAAAACCAAACCTTAGTCATTTACTAACTTTTGAATAAACAGAAATTCATACAACTTTAACAACCTTACAACATGTTGGTTGTAACTTAGCATCTAAGGTCAGACATATAACAGTGCTCAGACAAAACAGAATCTGAATGCCCAAAGGCAGCACAGGAACTAAAACGGTATTTAGGTATGACAACCAAAGAAGCCTCAACATTTTATTTCCCATCGGTAATTCTGCCCAAGAGAGCTGAAGGCAATCTAACTGGAACCCCTATTCCCCTATACAATTTTACTCTGTCAATTAAGCAACAGAAAAGTTTTACTTACCAAAATATGGATTCCCCTCCACGGCCAGTTCCCATAGGGTCACCGGTTTGTATAATAAAATCCCTCTGTCACAAAGCAGAATACCAAAGATATTGCTTCCATGTTTGTGAATTTAAACCAACAACAACAAAGGAATTGCGAACACTCACCTGTACATTATGAACAAGACAATAGTTGTAGTACTTGACTTTGCAGAGCTTCAGAAAATTCAGACAAGCTGTAAGAAACGATACCAGCGTTTACTAAAGATGACCCCAGACATAACAGATACCCAGTTCAACGTGCAGGAAAGCGTTTTTGGAGCAGACTGCGTTAAGACTTATGGGCGTACAGCCTATGAACGCTGTGAGAAATGCTCTAAGAAGAGGTAACATCTCCCTTCCTAAAGCCCATCTCCAATGAGTCCGAGAACCCCAAATCCAGCTACTTATACAGAAACGCGCATTTCTTCTCCCCCGTTTCTTTCCAAACACCGAAGACAGACCATCACAGTTGTGTTTCGATCCAGAACATATTACGTTTCCTCAATTTTTTTAAAATAAATACGCACTGCGTGTATGATAAACGCGCAAAAAATTGAAAATCCCCACTCCCCGACTGCACTTGATGCTTTCCAGCACTTCAAGCCCACGCGGAGCGCTGACGGCCGAGGATATCCGGGCACCCATGTGGCTCTAATCCCAGGACTCAGGCCGGACGAGCCCCGGCTGGGGGAAGGTGAGCTGTGGACCCCTTTGCCGCCTGCTTCCGCAGGAGGCCGCGCCGGCAGCCCCCCCTCCAGCTGCC
>NW_010235450.1:0-1852 GCF_000690775.1 Eurypyga helias
AAGAAGATGGACACTGGAAGAATGAGTGTCCCAAATTGCAGGGGAGACCCCATGCAGTAGTTGCTGCTGTAGAAACAGTCTGACGGGGACCTGGGGCATCTATCCTAGTGGATCCACTGGTTACCTTAAAGCTAGGGAATCAGGAAGAAGAGGTGGAATTTCTAATAGACACTGGCACATCATTTTCTGTTTTAAATCAGGAATTAGTGCCTATAAGTGAAAAATTTGTAAATGTTGTAGGAGCTACTGGTCAACAGAGAAGGTCGTATTTTTTAAAACCTCTCAAGTTCAAGATAGGGAAGCAATTTGGATTGCATCAGTTTCTCTATTTGCCCAATTCTCCCAAGTCACTTCTGGGGAGAGACCTATTGGAACAATTAGAAGCCAAAACAGAGTTTAAGCAAGGAAAAGTGGAGCTTAGGGTGAATGATGAACAATTAACAAAGGTTTTGAGCTTATCTATTCTAGAACCAACTCGAGCGGAAAATAATGCTTCTGAGTGGACAGAGATTGTGAATCAAGTGTACCCTGGAGTGTGGGCAGCAGGGATGCCAGGAAGAGCAAAAAATGCTAAGCCAATAGTGGTAGAACTGAAGGAAGGAACTAGCCCAGTGAGGCAGTGACAATACACCCTGAAGCTAGAGGATAAGAAAGGAATAGAAGGGCCAATTAATAATTTCCTGCAGCAGGGATTATTAGCTGAATGTGCGTCAGAATACAACACCCCCATTGTCCCAGTGAAAAAGCCTGAGGGGACGTATAGATTAGTTCAGGATTTACGAGCAGTTAACCGTATTGTAAAAGACTAGCATCCAGTGGTAGCTAATCCATACACTTTATTAGCAAAGCTAAAAAGGGGAACAAGAATGGTTTACTGTAATAGACCTCAAAGATGCTTTTTTCTGTCTGCGTTTAGCCTCAGAGAGTCAGAAATTGTTTGCTTTTGAATGGGAAAATCCCACTACAGGGCAGAGAACCCAGTTAACCTGGACAGTGCTACCCCAAGGATTTAAAAGCAGTCCTACTATTTTTGGAAATCAATTAGCCCGAGAACTTGAAACGTGGAAATATCCGGAGGGAGATGGGACTTCGTTACAATATGTGGATGACCTGCTTATAGCAACCACAGTTAGGGGAGTGCATTTGTTGGACTGTGAGCCTGTTGAATTTTTTGGGACTAAATGGATATCGAGTTTCCCCGCAGAAAGTCCAAGCGGTAAGACAACAAGTAACTTATTTAGGATATGAGTTAGCTGGTGGTCAGCAAGAGCTGGGAACTGGACAAAAGAAGGCGATTTGTAAAACACCCCTTCCACAGACAGTGAAAGAACTGAGAACTTTCCTTGGAATGACAGGTTGGTGCAGACTCTGGATTTATAATTATAGAATAATGGTCAAACCTCTATATGAACTGTTGAAAATTAATTCTGGACAATTAATATGGACCACTGAGGCAAAGAAAGCTTTTGAAAAGCTAAAATTGGAGCTGATGAGGGCCCCAGCTTTAGGCCTTCCAGACGTAACCAAACCCTTCTGGCTCTTCTCACATGAAAGACAAGGAGTGGTTCTGGGGGTCTTGGCACAAAGACTAGGACCTTATAAAAGAGCTGTGGCCTATTTCTCAAAACAACTGGATGAAGCCAGTAAGGGGTGGCCCAGGTGCCTACGTGTGGTTTGCAATGCAATGTGGCTGCGATAATAAATGTGCAAGAGGCTTGAAAGTTTACTCTGAGGCAAAAGATCACTGTTCTTGTTTCACACACAGTCTCAGTGGTATTGGAGCAAAAGGGTAATCATTGGTTGCCACCATCCAGATTTCTAAAATATCAGGCGATACTAATTGAGTCAGATG
>NW_010235450.1:1882-3469 GCF_000690775.1 Eurypyga helias
GCTTCCTTCCTGAGTGGTGAAACAGGGGAGCGGCTGGTACACGATTGTCTCAAAACTATAGAGGCAGTGTATGTAAGCCGACCAGATTTGAAAGAAAACCCTCTTGAAGACGCGCAAGAATCTTGGTATGTAGATGGGAGTAGTTTTGTCCGACAAGGAATTCGCAAAGCTGGTTATGCGGTGACTACCACAGATAAGGTAATCGAGTCCTGTCCTCTACCTGTGGGAACATCGGCTCAAAAGGCTGAGATTATAGCCTTGACGAGTCCTAGAATTAGCGACAGAAAAAAGGATAAACATTTGGATGGATTTGAAATATGCTTTTTGGGGAGCTATATGGAAAGAGCGTGGACTTTTGACTACTCAAGGGAAACAGATTAAAAATGTGCCCGAGATATTGTGATTACTGGGAGCTGTGCAACTACCATCTGAAGCTGCAATCATGCATTGTAAAGGGCACTCAAGGGGCAACACTGATCCAGAAATAGGGAACAGAATGGCTGATTATGAGGCCAAAGTAGCGGCAGAAAAAGATCCTAAATTTGCAATAGCTGCTCTGATTCCAGAAAAGGTAATTATGAACATTAAGGAAGGAAAGAGCATTAACTATTCCAGGGAAGACAGAGAATTAATTAAACAATTAGGAGGAAAGGTATTACCCTTAGAATAGCACAAATAAGGGATGATAGGTTAGTAATACCCTCCTTTGTAATGTGGAAGTTTGTAATGGAGGAACACAATAGAACACATTGGGGACCGGACACTCTTTATCAGTATCCAAGTCAAAATTGGGTAGGAGTGAACATATATACCACTGTTAGATAGGTGAGTAGAGAATGTGAAATCTGTCTAAGAAATAATCTGCATACTGGAACAAGGCCTCAGCCAGGAACTATTAGTAAGGGACAAGCACCGGGAGAATTGTGGCAAATAGATTTTTCAGAACTCTCTAGAAAACGGGGGTACCGATATCTACTGGTACTTACTGATACCTTTTTGGGGTGGTACGAAGCCTTTGCTTGCAGAACTAACAAAGCTAGGGAAGTGGTTAAAATATTATTGAATGAGATTATTCCTTGATTTGGAGTTCCAGCGGATATATCATCAGATAGAGGGACTCACTTCACTGCTGAGATAGTACAACACATTAGTAAGTTTTTAAACATCGAGTGGCAATTGCATACTCCGGCCTCAAGCAAGTGGACAAGTAGAGAAAATGAATCGTGATTAAACAACAAGTTGCCAAAATTTGCCAGGAGGACGATCTATATTGATATCAGGCTTTACCTATACCTTTCCTTCTCATTAAAACAAAACTACGAAGTAGAGAAAATTTGAGTCCTTTTGAAATTCTATATGGTAGACCCTACCAAGTTCGGGATGGTGAAGGAGATTTGAGTCATATAGGGAATGCCCATTTAAAACAGTATGTGGTTATGCTAGGAAAACAGTTACAACTAATTAATAAGTCCATTATGGGAGCTAGAGAAAAAGGACTAGATCATCCCATTCATCCTTTTAACCCAGGAGATTAGATTTTTGTTAAAATATTTCAGGAGACCCCCTGGAGGAGAAGTGGAGTGGACC